>NW_005178452.1:0-177434 GCF_000341285.1 Galdieria sulphuraria
TTATCCAGTGAGTTGTCACACTCTTTGGACGTTCGATCGGTAGACCCAACGCTCTGTCCCATACTAAGCTTGACAAAGTTCCCAGAGCTCTACTAACACCAAAAAGAACAGTATAGAAAGTCATTTCTTTGACTCCATAGTAACGTAACAAGGTTCCACTATGAGCATCGACGTTTGGCCAAGGATTGCTTACTTTTCCCTGCAAATAAGAATGTTAGTTTTTCTATCAAAATGGTTGGAGTTGCTTTATACCTGTTCTGTAAGTACTTTTGGGACCACTTCATATAAGAGAGATACAAGTTGAAAAATTTCATCATTTGGAAGGTGTTTCAAAGCAAACTCTCGTTGACAGGAGTAACGAGGATCGGTTCTCCTCAACACTGCATGGCCAAACCCAGGAATAACATTACCTGAGTTTAAAGTTTCCCAACAAATCTTTGTCAGATTCTCTTTTGTGGGACTTTGACCACCCAACTTTTCCTTTACTTGCAGTAACCATGTAAGCACCTAGAAAAACGCTATAAGTATAAAAATAAATAAATACCAACTAAAAAGAAACTTACATTTTGATTGGCCAAACCATGTAAGGGTCCGGCCAAACCATTCATTCCTGCTGAAAATGCCAAGAAAGGATCCGAAAGTGCTGAACCAACCAGACGAACTGAGTGCGCTGAGACATTTCCACCTTCATGATCGGCATGAATAGTCAAATAAAGTCTCATCAATTCATCAAACTCAGGATTCTGAAAGCCCATCAACTTGGTCAATCTTGTGGACATATCCAACTTCAGATCTGCTTCTAGCTGCTTTCCTTGATGGTAAGTATTTCTATAAACCATTGCAGCAACTTGAGGTAGTCTAGCTATTAGAGTCAACGCATCTTCTAAACAATATTCCCATAATTTGTTCTTTGGTGCACCTCGTGCATATTCCTTTGCAAAAACACTATCTGACTGCATAGCAAGAATACCAATTGAAAATTGTGCCATAGGATGCAACGAAGTGGAGACGCTATTTAAGGTTTTCTTGACGTGATCCGGCAAGTTCGCTCGAGTAGAAAGTTCTTCACGAAGGGAACCTACTTGCTGAACAGACGGAATTTCACCAGTGAGAAGAAGCCATAAGAGAGACTCTGGAAGGGGTTCTCCTCCTTGCTTTATGCCTGGCAGTAACTTTTGACAATCAGGGATGGAGTAACCACGAAAGCGAATTCCTTCGTTGGGATCGAGCAACGAAGTTTCATAAGTCATACATTTCACTGATCGCATACCACCATAAGCTTGATCAACAGTGCAGGTTCCAAGAACTTGATTTCCAACCGCGTGTCTCACCTCTTGGACCTCTTCTCTCATTTCCTGGATCTTCTCTCCAAGAGTCTCTTTTAAAGAAGCGTTGGCAGAAGACTGCAATAAACGACATGAAAAGATATCCATAAGCTGTTCATGTTGTTTCCAAATAAGACGAGAGGCAGAAGATGAAGCAAACGACTTCCAAGCGAGTCTAGAATAAGCATACATAGCTGACGACGAATATTCGATGAATGTATAAAATAGAATGTTCAAATGGAGTAAATCGTGGACTGCCTTGTTTCACAAACCAGAGCAGCTTTTACTCAATAATAATAATAATTTTTTTGCAAGATATCAAAAGTTTTCAGTCGCAACTTTAAAAGATGTGAACATTATTCTGTATACAAAGGCCTATAAAGAACGCAATCAGGGAAAGTTAGATGTTCTGTCAAGCACCCCAAGTGCAAGTAAAAGAGTTCCAAGTCGAATACTTCACACTGTTGCTGCTTCAAGTGGTGCTTCACTTCCAGATTTGTGGAACAGTGTTACTCTGACCTATGGAAGTTTGATTGCTGCAGGAGGGTGAGCATTTTGGATATTTCAAGCGAATCGTGTCTAAGCTCTGTCATATAGTATTACAGGGTATGTGAGAACTCGTAGCATTCCATCCTTGCTATCAGGTATCATATCAGGTAAGTAAAGGAAGATTATAGAAAGAGCGAATTGACCTGTTCCAAGCGGCATTACTTTTTGTTTCTTGGCATCAAAATTCTCCACCTCTCGCCTTTGCCGTGTCTTCATTTTTAACTGCGGCATTTTTCATGCGTTTTCGAAAAACAAAGAAAATATATCCTTCTGGTATATTAGGTGTCATCAGCGTTGCTGCATCTGCTTTTTTTGGTTACGTTTACTATTATTGGACTTAAAAGTTGATAGTTTATAACATTTCTTTTATACGCATTCAAAACAACACAACTACTCTTTTTTATCACTTGACTGTCTAGTTTGATACTGTTCATCAACTACTCGCAAAGGAATGTCCGGTAACAATGCTGCGCGGTGAATAAGCCAATATCCAACCAAAACAATCAACAACCAGAACCCAAACAACACAAGTCTCATATGATTCACTCTATCTAAATGGATGGGTTCGTTCTTATTCGGTCGCAATAAGACTAGAATAGGAATCATTACAGAAAATGCACCTATGTTTTCCATACTCTTGACAAGTCCCATCCAAGAGGAACGGATTCGACTAGGCACGATATGCATTAGAAATAATTCTGTAAGAATAACGATAACAGGCGCAAGACAAGTATACGTAAGCCCCAATAAGAAGGAAATCATACGAAATTGAAAGAGGAACTGCAAGCATTCCATGGCTACAACAACTGAACATGAGAAGAGAAACACATAGTTATACCCAAACTTATTAATAAGCTTAGATATTGAAAAAGAGATCAGAATACGCGAAGCAGCAAATATAATCCAAACAAAATAAAACATAAAACGACCAGTTTTGGCCATCCACGACCAATTCTCAGCAAACAGTACAAACCAAAGTGTTAAGCTATTGCAAGTAAGAAACAAAAGAGTAGCACCAAACAACATAATATAATTCCAATTCTTTAGATAACATGACCATATGCATTTCATCAAAGTGAAAAAGTTCAATTTCTGAGAAGTCATTGAACTTGTAAAAAGGCTACTCTCTCTGGTCTCAGAGATTGACAATATTGTAAAGATATGAAGACCAAAAGACTGACATAGCAATAAAAAAATTATCCAATTACGATATTTTTCTCCAAATAGAAGATGAAGCAACGAACCAAAGAAAATAACCAGCCCGAAACCAACATAATTTGGAACCCATGTAGTGAGAATGAAATTGGAAGCTTTCTCTTGCTTCGGACGATCCTCCAAATTCTCTAGCACATTTGGCAAAATACAACAACAGGCAGAAACGTTACCAATACCGATAAAGGAAAAGGCAACTGCGTGCAAAGGTAAGAGTTGCAGAGTGAAAGGCAGTGCCCCAAGAAGAAGCAAATTTCCAAACAGTAGAGGAATAAGAAAAATCATGTACGTCCCATTGCGGCCATGAAGAGAAGAAACTATACCACAAAGGATATTTCCAAAGAAACCAAGTGTGTAGAAACAAAAATATGGAATGCTCAATTTCCAAAATACCTTATCATACGGAGCTGAGTTTCTTGAGGGAAAAGCAGCAGCTAAGAAACATAACAATAAAAGAGAAGCGTCTTGAAAACCTTTGGAAAGAAATGGTAATGAAGGCTTCACAAAAGGTTTGACCCTTTTCCAATACTCCATAATTGTTCTCTCACGATTGTTGGCAATTGGCTTATGATTCCTTTCAGCCTATTGCGTTGTTGTTTACCAAAAGGAAATTTATATGTACCTAGAAGAAGCGTGCATCTGATGCGTGCTCTCATTCCAAGTCATACTGATCCAAATATTGCAAGGCATGTTTCTCCGGCCGAAGGGCTGAAACTTGAGGAAGTTGACGTCCCACAAGTGCGAGAAGACAAGGTAAACATTTCATATTTGCAGATGATTGAAATATTAGTGAATTCAGATAGGTGTTAGTACGAGTTCGAGCAATAGCGATTAATAGAGCGGATATTTTACAACGAAAGGGACTGTATCCACCTCCTCCAGGGGTGACACAAATACCAGGCTTAGAGTGTGCCGGAGAAATAGCAAAGATTGGTCCTTCTTGTAAACGAGGTTTTAAAGAAGGTGATTCCGTTATGGCCATTTTGCCAGGTGGTGGTTATGCAGATTATTGTGTTGTAGATGAGTCCAACTTGATTCATATTCCAAGCAAGTTTAGTTTTGAAGAGGCTGCAGCCATTCCAGAAGTTTGGATCACGGCCTTTCAACTGTTATATTGGATTGTCAAAGCTCAGGCAAATGAGTATGTTCTGATACACGCAGGTGCTTCCGGAGTTGGCTTGGCAGCTATTCAACTGGCGAGTAAGTGCCTGAATGGTCATGTCATAGCAACGGCTGGTTCTCAACGAAAATTGGAAGCCTGTATTCACTTTGGTGCAAAACAAGCGTTCAATTATAAAGAACAAGATCTTTCCGTGTCAGATAACGTGAGAAATGTTGCGATAGATGGTGTTCATGTTATTCTAGACTGTGTAGGTGCTTCCATGTGGAACGAAAACGTCAAAAGTTTGAGAGAAGATGGAAGGTGGGTTTTGTATGGGACTTTGGGAGGAGCAAAGCTAAGGGAATGTAACCTTGCAACTTTGTTGGGAAAACGTCTTAGTTTCTATACTACCACACTAAGAGGTCGCACACGCGAGTACAAAACGAATTTAGTCAAGGTCCGTATTTTAAAGTTTTGGTTTCTTCATTGCTTAAGTGTATTTAGGACTTTGAAAAAAAGATTTTGCCTCGTCTGGTTGATGGTACTTGTGTCCCTGTTATAGACAAAGTGTTTGATGGAGTATCAAATGTTGCTGAAGCTCATGCCTATGTCGAAGCGAATGCTAATATCGGAAAAGTGGTCGTGAAATGGACTCACTGCTAAGAAACTCGTCAATGAAAATGAACGATAATATTCGTTTTCAAACATGAACTTGTCAATAACCTACAAAATAGAGTCGTTCTATGAATTTTGGCAAGTACTTTCTAACCATATATATATATATATATATATATATATAAACAACTCGCAAAATGTTTCAATTCACTGCCTTCTTCTATGTTCACTCGTAGCCAGCCTTTTAGGTTTCTATGAAAAAAAGTTTATAGAAATAAGCGAAGAATACATTCACTACAACCTTGGAGGAGGAAACTGGATTTGTAGGAGATATAAACAAGCATATAACTGAATACAAGCCGTAAGTGGGTATCTATAAAGTTGTCAGGCAAAATTTTTCTCTACCAAGAAACATACCAATAACAAAGTGAACCAAAACTTTTTTGAAAATATGGCTAATATAGTTGAGAAGCAACAAACATATATTATGTCGTGACAGTATTCCATCCAACCCTTTTTCGATATGTCATAACCGCCATCAATTAAGGTTCCTTACAAAGGCCTTCAAAATATTACAAGCATAGCCAAACAATAAGTTACCTCTATCATAAGTTGGCTTTGCAGCATCATAAAGGAAAAAGAAACAAGAAGCCGACAATAGAACTGAAATTAACTAAAAACCACTCAACAACACGAACATAGGAATATAACACAACAATACCCATAGTAAAAACTGCACAACCGTATAAGAATTCCTTCGAAGGACCATTCGCAAGAAGATGTAGGAAACCTAATACAACGTTACGGTTTTAAACAAGAACGGCTTCTCAGCGTACATTGGAACCCAGAATCAAGTTGCGTAGGTATCTCAGACGTGACTGGTTGCCTTTCAAAGTATTTCGGGCAGAGTTTTGTGCCTAGGAAAAGTTTAGTATGTCTATCAACCACTTTTTCAAACTTCAGACCATTACTTTTCCAATTCCACAAAGACAATTCACAATCCTTCCATTTTCATGATCCATTTGATAAAGCAGTCGTCAAAGTGAATATTCTATTTATGGAAGCCACATATTTGCGTTTATTATTTCTTGAGAAAATTGAAATTCACTGTAAACGAATACAAATTTCCTAAAGATGCTCATCTACATGAGATGCCTAGTCACGCTGGAAAAACGGCTCAACGCTGGACCCATCGGATAAACTGGAGACCAAAGAGTGTTGCAAAACGGAAAACCCACCAGAAACCGACAAGAGCGCCTAAGTCATCCCATCTTCGCCAATATTGAAGTCCGAATTCGCTTAATACTTGCGAACTTGACGGAAGTCAGAACCTGTTAACTCAGTTTCAAATTATAACATACCCACTGTTGATTGGACAGTATCTGCAACAACTATCATAGGTATGGTTATTTACAGTAACCGCCGAACATAACCCAACTGGAGCATTCACATAAGGAGTTGACTGATTATTCGAGTTGATCTCACAACTAGGCCAACTTGGTGGCTTTGTAAAATAACGATACTCCGATGAAGTACAATAATAGGACTATAAACGTAAATAAGCTTCAAAATTTGTTAAATATACAACTTACAAAATTTTCGATCGTGTTTGTTGATATAGCTTCAAGCAGATAACGATAGGGGTCAATCCAATATAACCACTTAAAATAAACTGGTATAGAAGGTTCCGGAATAACGAACCCTGCAAGGGCCGACTGAAGTGAGTTCAATACTGGGTTCAGCATCTGCATCAGTTAGTTTGCAATCTTATCATTTCTACGGGTACACTTACATATGCAACCATTGGATTAGGGGAAAATGTTGCGACAGTTTGCCCTAAAGATATTGCAGACCACATAAAGATAAAGAAATTGAAGTAGAAAAATCCAAATTTGGATGCTGGAAAACCTGCTAAGAAATACAAAATGAGAACATAGACGGTTCCTGGCACCAATGAAAATGGCATTTCAACTAATCCAATAGCACTATGCACAGTAAGGCGATAGGAAAAAGTGCATCTAAGAACTTACATCCAGTAAACGATAGGATAGTATGTCCCTGCAGCAACTTCGCGATAGAATGCCTATGAACAATGTAATTCAGTTCACGTCGATATAAAAAATAGGATTGCTTACATCTCGCATCTGAAACATAGGATTAATGGAAGAAGTCTGCTGCATAACACCATACATCGCACCCATATAAAGAACTGCAATACTATTTCGGGCACCCTGAAAACAGTGAATATCACCTAACCCTTTGTAAAAAAACAACAACTAACTTGTTGGTCATGTGGAAACTTGTAAAAAGCGCTTCCCACCAGCAGCGACATAACAACAGCAATAACAAATCTTGTCCTTCCAGAGTTTTAGAAGAATCAGCAAGTTTTCAAGACATTTTCTATTACCAGTTGTATGATGGAAAACGCCAGTAACAAATAAAAATTCGTTTTGTCACTTCAACTACTTGGTCTCTGAATGTTGAAGCAACAGAGCTTCGAAAAGTGACCTTGTGAACATTATCAGGAACAATAGGAGTAATGTTTTCTAGACTCTGTCTTTCTTCCTCCTCAAACTGTGAAGTACTGTCGATTTCACCCAATTCAGCCAAAACTCGCCTATATTCTCGAGAATTCTTCCAAACAGAAGCCTTTTTGAATGGTGAGACAAAGTATTCTCGTAGCTTGTCGTAAACATACCCAGTCAGTGGTCTGCGAGTTTGAGATACCCGCACCAACAACTTCTAACATCCAGTCAGCAGGATTTCGTCCTTGTTGGATGGGCGCTGCTCCATTACGAATAAAGTAATCCATCATAACTTTGGAATGAACACCAAGGGGACCAAAATAACTAACATCAATTCAATAGGTTAATAAAAGACTTGGAAAATAAAAGGGTTCAATACATACACGACGTGGCCACCACGTTGCAAAAGTAATAAATCGTCAAACATTTCAAATATTTCTGTTGAAGGTTGGTGAATCGTACAGACAACTGTATGTCCTGCATGTGCGATCCTTCTTATGGCACGCATTACAATTAGGGCAGCTCTGGCATCTAAACCAGAAGTAGGCTCATCTAAAAATAAAACCAAAGGATTCACCACCAGTTCAACACCAATAGTAACTCGCTTCTTGGTTTCCGGTGGCAACCCAAATCCAACCATACGATGTTCAACGTCTCGAAGTTCCAAAAGATCTAAAATACGCTCAACTGCGAGAATTTTCCTTTCCCTGGAAACTTCCGATGGTAAACGTAACATAGCGGAAAAAGTAATAGCTTCTCGAATAGTTGGCTGTGGCACATGTATATCTTCTTGTTCCACATAACCATTGATGCGACGAAAAGAAATATGTACAGGCTCTCTGTTCAACTCTACAGAGCCCAAAATTTTTCCAAAAGTCTTTCTCCGAGCTAAAACATCCAATAATGTGGTCTTCCCAGCACCTAAGTTTTCCTATCAGAAATGACTCCTCAAATGGACTCAAAAATACGAACCAGAAGAGCCCATAAGAGCAACCAATCGACCAGGTACAGCATAACCTGTCACATCATTTAGAAGGACAAGATCGTTCTCTGCAAAATCTTTCTTCTTTGACAAAAGACGCTGCTTGAGTCCTGTCTTCTGAGACTCTTTTGGTATAATATAATAAAGATGCTTCCAGGTAAAATATATCTAGTTTCATGGAAGAATAATGTCATATTGCACAAAGTACTAAAACAACAAACCTCCTTCAAACTCAAATGTTCATCTGATTGCAGAACATCTGTTCCTGAAAACGAACCTTCGTCACGATCCTTTGAAAAGGAGTTGGAGCCATTTAGAGTTTTGCTGTCTCCTCTCCTTGGTTGATGATCATTTCCATTCTCCGTTACAAAATAGATACTTTGGGAAACTTCCTCTATATTTATGGTACTTTCATGTCTTTCACGAAATATGCGCAATTCTTCATCCAACTCTCTGTTCACCTCTGTAGACGAACGTTTCTTCGTGACAGCTCTTAAAAATGATTGAGTAGAGTTCGTAAGAGAACTAAACATCTTCTCTTACCTCTTTCCACCTTTTCGTGGGCTAAACTTTAAGAATGTTACACATAAGATACCCAATATCGAGTAAAGAGTGTAAAATCCAACCAAAATCAGTACATTGTAAAATTTCCAACCATAAGGATGATTGATCTGAAACTGACGTTGAATATACTCTGCACCCGTACTCACTGGACAGGTCTTGAAAGCGTTTGGAATGTACGAAACAGTTGGTCTAACAAAAAACTGTGTTATAAAGTAGAGAACAACAAAACAAACTTACTCCAATTCTGATGTAGTGCAGAAAAGCCGCAGTCCATCAAACTGGTTTATCATTGAAGATACAAAAGTATAATGAAAAGGAGACAGATAATAAAGCCAAATCCTAAAAGTGCAAAGTCCACCTTCTCAAAAATTTCGGTTGAAGCAACTTACCACCAAGGAGGAATACTTCCTCTAGGTAATATAAATCCAGCAAAAACAATGTTTGCTATCACTACTGCTGGAGATATGGCCGTTGCCACTTCTACCGCAGGTGTTCCAACTGCAATAAGTCGAGTCTGAGCACTCATCACCAAATCGAGGATCCAGTAAATGAAAATGAAAAAAAGAAATCTATATTACAACAATTAAAACAAACTGTTACAAGTCTAGAGTTGCTCACATACCTTTGACCATTATTCAACGGATTGAGACCAGCCATCCAATAAAGTGAGCTGGAATAGAAAGCAACTTCAAGAAAATAAACAGGAGCTTCCTCCAACATTTGAGCGATAAAGAAAGGTTGCGCCACAATGAAGTTGGCAGAAGTTTGTTTATACAAGACTGCTCTTTGTTCAAAAATGTTTGGCAAAGTACTAATAGAACCAAGACCCATTTGTATAAGCGAGATAAACAATGCCCCTATAGAAATATGAAAACAACTGGAAAAAACTGCAAAGAAGAATCTCATACCAACTACAGCTAAACTGCCTTGTTTATCTCTGGGTTCCTTAAAAAATAAAGCTCCGAGAACAAGACCCATGAAAATGTAACGACAAAAACGAAACATTAGTGTTCCTCTGTTGTTCAGATCCATTCGAAACTGACGCAAAACACATAGCTTCAATTGTACATGAAAGGGTTGTAAAACTCGTCTTTCAAGCAAGTGGGATATCTCACTTGCAAGTGGTCGCCTTCGAGAAATATCTCGTTCCGCATAACCGTTGCTTAATGCTGCAAGAACCTTCTCATGGTATATTGAATTGCGATATTTCTCCTCAAATGAAGCCACATTTATGGGAGCCGTTTCTTCAAAGCCAGGACAAACCAAAGTATGTTTAGGATCGGAAACAGAGCAAAGAAACTCGGGAATAGATCTTCTCAGTGGCTTCCTGATTCCAATAGACTCAAAATAAGGCACTGCTTCAGAAACGCGTCCAAAGAAAAGTTGTTTCCCTTGATCAATTACGAGGACTCTATCAAACAACCAATATATATCCTCTGAAGGCTGTTGCATACTAACAATAAATACTCTCTTGTCTCTATCTACCGACCTTCTCATACTGCGAACAATATCAAGACTAACAGCACTATCTAATCCTTTTGTAAATTGATCAAAGACAAATAATTGAGCACGACTTCCAACAAGCATTTCACCAATTGTAACTCTCTTTTTCTCACCACCTGAAACTCCACGAACACGAGGACCACCAACTCTAGTCTTCAACACACGTTCCAAACCAAGTCCCTAATAATTACATGATATGACTGTGAATCTAAAAATGACAATAAAATATATTACCCTTGCAACCAAGCGAATCCTGTCGTATCGGATGCGCTTTGCAAACGGAAAAAAGTCTGGTATGGAACAGTCGGCTGCGAACTTAAACGTATGCCTTGAGAAGGTCAAAAACTTTTCACTCAAACAACGCAATAACCTACCAGACGCTCAGGGTAGGTAAATGAATATCGTCTTGACCAACATGACGAACTACATGGTGGAGTTTCTTATGTGCCCCAATACCTCCATAAGAAACCTTAACTCGAGTGAATTGTCTGAATTTTAAAATAAGCTTTAACCAACCTTTCCTGTGACTTTGAAGCTTTTAGGAGCATCGTTGGCTAATACGTTCAATAACGTTGAAGAACCAGAACCGGGAGGACCTAACACCAATAACATTTCGCCAGGAAGCACATAGCCAGAAATATTTGAAAGAATTTCTGCGACTGGTTCTTCTTTTTTCAATAAACTTCTCTCAATCTACAGTTCACCCTATAAGAGAACAAGAATATAACAAGAGTTTGAAAGGTGCTACATACAGGTTTGAATGGTGCACGAACTAATCTCAAAAGGTTCTTCAAAGTTGCTACGGCGCTAGTCCAAACTGTTGGTATTGCTGGTGCATCTGAAACTGGGACCTGTACGCTCAACTTGGACAATTCAACGACGAGTGTCTATATATCTGGTTGAAGATAACTTACGTTATGAAAAGAAACGCCAAAACTTCTTTCGTGAAAACCCATGGTCTCATAAATTGCTTGTATCAACTCTGCATATTCGTCCCTATCAAAATTTGGGCTATCCACATCAAAACGTGGTTCTTTGTACCACTCTCCAAGTGACTCCTCTATAAGCTTTGCCTTCAACTCGTATACCTTTGGTTTCAATACTTGGAAATATTTCCAGTCTCTTCCTTTTTTCATCTCCTCCACGTAAAAATCTTCTTTTTCAAACTTTTCTTCTAAATCCTCGAGTATTCCAAAGTAGTCCTTTTGCATGGGAAGGCTTCCGTTAGCTGAGGAACTTCCCTCTTTACCATAAGTAGAGTTCACTTTTCTGCCGTCAAGTCTTGTTTCACTTTCGTTATTTGTGGAATATACCTGGTTGGTATTTTCCAACTCCATCAGCAGCAAACGTCAAGTCCACGCTTCCCCAGACAATCCATGGCTTTCTCTTCTACTCCCACCAAATTGAATCAGCTATGTCTAATAGACCAAAGGAACAAATAGTTCCCAATGATTCATCCTTCGATGAGGAGAAATGCTTTGGTCCATACAGTCTTCTTTTGAATACTGCACCTAGTTCGAGTAGTTCTTCCAGTGTACTCTTTCACTAGAGTATCTGACTTGTTACGAACGTGGATACTCCTTCCATTTCCTATTCACTATAGGTCATATCGTCAACAGATTTTGAGTCCCGTTGTATGTGATATTTAGAATCATACAAGACTATATAAGTTTGTTTTTCAACAGGAACTGTGTCGACGAGTGAGGTATTTGCTTCGAACTGATCGGCACCAGTTTAAGCTCATCAACTGGGTTTCTTTACTAAAACTAGTTTGGTAGAAATAGCTAACACTCCTGTTGTCTTCTTTTCTCTTGGTTTATTCAAGTCATGGTAAGGTTGTGCAAGAGCAAAACACACCTCGTTGTAAATTGTAGTATTTACAAACTTTGCTTCCTTTCCACAAAGTTCTTAAGCAAGGCACGTGTGTCCGAGGGTCGCAAAATACACTCTCCTATCCGTAAGTTCGTTATTTCAAACGCGAGCATACGGATTTGCGGGTTAACTCTTACTCCAGAAAGTGCTTCGCACAACGATTTAGATATGAAGTCATAAAATATCAGTTACGTTGCAAGAGTCAATCAACTTCTAGGAAGTAAAACTAGTCAAACAAGTTTCACTTGTCCAAAGAGTTTCACTACTTCCTTTCTACTTACACTAATTGGGAGAACCAATAGTTAACGTTTTTGTGTGAAAAGCTTAGATACGACAAATTTGTACCCCCTTCTCGAGACAAGGCAACAAAACTTGTGTATCTTGTTTTGAAGCCAGGGGGGTTAATATGCCACTGAAGTTTTCACAGCAAAGTGACTTAAAGGTGTGAAAAGTTTCCGTGGCAAAGCTCTCATTAAAAAAAGGCAGTATTCTCAGGCTAAATATCACGAATACACATGATGTTCTTGTCTAATCTCAATATACTAACTTCATATAACGCCATTCTTTGACGTAATTTCTCCAATCGCTCTTTGAGTTCCAAACTGGCACAACTATAATTCATGTTTGACGACTGACTAGATATATGGCGTTCTAGTATTTCTTGTTGAATGGGAACGCTTTCCAATTCCTCACTGACACAATACAAATTGGAACCTAGCAGACGACTATATTCTACGTGCAGATTCTTCATGCGAATCAACATATTCAATGTCGCTTTATATGCATGACAGAGCACATTTGTGAAAACGTTTGAGACATCTACGCTCCAAAGAAAGAATGAACGCGAAGACTTATAGTCGGAAGAAGAAGGAATTTCGTTTACCACCACATAGCCATCTCTGAACATTGCATAGAGTTTCTCTCGTGCAGTCGTTCCGGGCAGCATAGCAAATTCTAACAATTGCCTTTGTTCCAAAGCACCTTTATCCAACAATAAACGGTAGACTCGAAGACCTGAAGTTCCGTGCCTCTTCAAGATTAGGTGCTCCGTAGCTCTCTGCTTTAACAGCTGCCGCATCATTCGAATCTCAACCACGAAAGAAGATATTCCTATTCCTGAAATAAAGTTATATCTGTCATCTTGCAAAACATTTAACGCCTCATTCAGCTGGTCCACAGTTACCAATTCAGAAGATGATGGCATCTGATTTCTGATCTCATCAAGTATAGCATCCCTCTGGACTGGTACTGACTGCTCACCTTCAAAACATTCATCTTCCTTTCGTATCAAAGACAGCATAGCACGGAAACAACTAGCTACCATTCTAGAATTTTCTCGTACAGTATGAACAACAAGATCCGAAAAAGCTTCATGTCTCAGAATGCGATTAAGAAAACTAGTGGATATTCTATAAAGCTCCAACTGTACAAATCTTAAAGTTTCTGAGCTTCTCTGAGACATATCGGCTTCTCTGGCAGGGGAAGGAGCGTCATCTGTCGATCTCTTCCGTTTCATACCACTTGAAACAGACGAAACATCCTTTTCATTCTTCTCATAGTATTCATAACCAGCAAGGCAAACAAACTTTTCTTCGATCATCTTATGCAATACTGAGTCTGCGGCAGCACTACTTTTGAGCCGTCCTTGAGTTACGCCGACCTGAATAACGTCTTCGAAAGACAACAAACCTCTCTCCAATAGAATCTGGCACAAAACTTCTCCTGTCTCACCATAATATTCTCTGCAAAGCTGAATAAATCTCGGAAATCTTAAACGAAGCAACGCTTCTTCCACTTTCGCTTCGAATAAAATTTCGACTCCTTCCTCTCCATCCAACTTCCATGGCTTATTTCTAAAGACTCTACCACTGCCTTTTTCATAGGCAAATATAACGTTTTGTTGTAGTAACACAGCGACAGCTTGCTTTACTTCTCCAGCTGACACCTTGGAAAGCTTAACGAGTTCTTTAAATCCGCAAGCACCATACGTAGAAAGGTTCCAAAATATCTGCGCATACACTTCTCCGAAGTGAAATTTTACTATTTCTCGAGACAACAAATACTTCTCCATAGGCTATACATACTACTGGCTCGATTCATGAGCCATGGCCATCATAGAATTCATGGTGGTGTTGAAATTTCGTTGAATTTCGAATCTACATAACCATTCATTCATTCCTAAAACGAAACAATTATTGAACGAGACAAAACACTAAAATGGGACATTCTCTTTTGCAATTGTTCAGAATGGAAAGTTGATACTGACTTATCTTTTGAAGAGCTCTCGCTTTGTGAGTGTCGTAGAATGGATTTTGGTCTATTACATAAGGACTTGCATTTCGCTACACCAAAACGATGCTTAGCAGCAAGTGACAGAGGTGCCGTTATTGATAAAGGATAGCAGAGTATGTAGTTATCTAAAGAGCTGTTCAGAGCGGAATTTTTGAACCTGTTTTGTAATAACAATAAAACTTTAATGTTCGAACTTCAAGTTCTAGAACGAGACACTAGTGCACTGATGTCAACAGATCCATATATAAGTGTGCGAACTTGAACAACTTGCTAGATATACTTGAAAAATATATTTGGTTGTTCCAAACTGTTTTAGCCCATAAACTGGCAAGTTGAAGCGTTCAAAGACGCTATACACTAAATAGAAAGACAAAACTCAGATATGCGTTACCAAAAGTTTTTAACGCAACAACTTTGCTGCCCTCAAAAAAAATAGACCTGGAGACATATATTCCGGTTTTTTACTGCCAATCGACAAAGAAGTGACTCAAAATAGATAAAGTCAATAAGAATAATGTAACGGCTTGAAGCAAAATCAAATTTCTTTAACAAACTTTTGTCACTTCAGTAAGTGGTGTTCGGTAGACTGCAATTTATTTATGACGTGTTCATATTACTCAAAGGTAGAGCGCTCAAGAAGCCGTAACTAAAATGGGAAACGCTCTGCGCTCGCTTCCACGTGGCAAACATTCGTGAAATGAAAAGTCGCGCTTTTTGGTCTAGTCAAACAAAAAAACTTGTTTTTGAAATGCGATTCAAATGGATGAGTCAAAAAATACTGAAGCAGAGAGTATTTCTTGGTACAGTCATATGCATATTGGTTCTTTTCTTAAACATCTGTCATATATTGCTACAAACTACAAAGTTTGACGTTTCTGTTTATACTGCTTCGCTCAAGAACCAAACAGAATTTCACAGTGACTTCAGTTTCTATTTTGAAGAGCTATCTAACGAGACTCATGCTAATCAAGTTGTATGCGACGGTATCGCTTCTTCTGCTGAGTTGACTAACGAAACCTTGTCCAAGTTTGAACGGTACTACTTGAAACAAAGGCAACTTGGATATCATTCCATGAAACCTTCTGTAGAAACTCGTTCACGGGGATTTTTCAAGTGGTTTTCTTTTTTTGACAAGAAAACTTCTTTAGTTCCTACTGAAACTTCCAAAAACATAGCCTTCTCAATACAAGTTTCTTCGAACAATATAGAGATGGTTCCCCGGCTCATGCGAGCAGTCTATCATCCAGACAACGTTTATGCTGTTCATTTTGATGCGAAAATACCAACTGTTCAAGTCCAAGAATGTTTGATCGAATTGGCTAGGCAACACTTTTTTCGTCTAAACGGAGATGGGCTTGAAGCAAAAGATGCAACAGATGAGATGCTTGTAAATCAAACGAAATATTTTCCTGATAACATACATTTCGTTCCACGCGAACCAGTCACCTATTCGGGTATTACGGTAGTGCTGAATACAATTCGCCTTATGACATATTTGCTTCAAAATGATGAGAGGTGGGAATATTACATCAACCTGTCTGGTTCTGATTATCCTCTTGTATCTCCTCATTTTTTACGACGTCTATTGGGTAGAATACCGGAATATCAGACTTTGAATTTCTTATGGAGCGACCCCAATCCAGCTCAATATCAATATCGTTTCAAGCCTGTAAGTTTTGCTTTTGTAGATAAGAGAGCGATATTCATAGACTCGCATAGGTAATTGTGGATTCAAGCCTCTATAGCTTTACTCCTCCTCAGAATGACACTCCTTCAACTGCAGATTTGCATTGGTTGCAATGTTCAGTATGTGACGAAGGTGATTTAAAACGGAAAAAGGACATCGAACATCCATTTGGCTCAAATAAATACTTTCGTACTTTTAAGAGTGAAGCTTGGATGGTTGCGTCGAGAGAGTTTTGTCGATATGTAGTCACATCATGGGAGGCCAAGCAACTTCTCGCAAGGCTCACTAACTCTTGGATGACAGATGAGCATTATTTCATTACATTGCTTGAGAACAGTGCTATGTTCAAGGATACGAGAGTTGACGATAGTTTACGCAGCGTTACATGGTACCATCCTAGGAAACCTCGTGGCCCAACCACACATCCTCATAGCGTTGATGATGTCGATCTATTCTGGTCGAACATTCGATGTTCTCGGGCATTGTTTGCCAGAAAATTTACCATTCCGAACGGTGCAATGCTGGATCTCATAGATAGGGAGTTAATTGGTGAGGAAGATACAGAATATAGCAAGGAAGTGATAAGAAAATTCGATTATCTGGTATCGAAAACACTTGCGATGAGAAAAGAGTACATTAATGCGACACTTGTTGGCATCTTGAAGAGGTAGGGCGCTATATCTTGAAGAAAATTGTAAGAAAAAGTTTGACCTCAAATTACGGTGCTTCAATGGTCTTTCAAGTAAGGATGCTTGATAATAACCAATTTATCAAGTAATTTCTATGGGGAAGAAAATGCGCAATTGAGCACTATACGCTCTCTGGGCTTAGACGATGAGATAACACAATGTTTGCGAACTCAGGTTTGAGTGATGCACCTCCAACCAGAAAGCCATCTATGTCCTTTTGACCAGCAAGGCGCTCACAATTTTGTCCATTGACTGAACCTCCGTAAATTATCCGTAGTGTATCGGCTACCTAAACATATAGAGGTAAATAACATATATTCGTTTTATGACGACAACCCTACAGACCTGTGGTGCGATACTTTCTCTGAACCACTGCCTTACAGAGTTATGAACTTCCTGTGCCTAAAAGATTTCCTTGTAGACATTTTATGTATCACTCGATAGTCGTTTCTTACCTGTTCTGGAGTCGCAACTTTTCCTGTTCCAATAGCCCATACAGGCTCGTATGCCACGACTACTTTTCGCCAATCAGTCACAACCTTCGCAACTGCACTAAGTTGACGTTTACAAACATCCAAAGTCTTTCCCTCCTCCCTTTCCTGAAGAAGCTCTCCAATGCACAGGATAACTCCTAAACCACTGTCTAAGGCTCTCTTAGTCTTTTGGGCTATGGTCTCATCAGTCTCTTGAAGTTCCGGTAAGTGACGTCTTTCTGAATGCCCCAAAATAACCCAATCAACCCCAACATCCAATAACATGTCAGTTGAGACCTCCCCAGTGTAGGCACCGCTTCCAGTGATCCAGCAATTTTGTGCTGCTACTCCAAATTCCTTCTTCAACAAGGATCTGACAAAATCTAAATAAGGAAAAGGAGGCGCACAGACCACTTCTATACCACTATTTCTTTCCACGTGAATGGCATTGACGAGTTCTACCAGCTCACGAATACTCTTCTTATTACCATTACACTTCCAGTTGCCCCCAACAAAGAAGTGACGATTACTTGCACTCATATAAAGACCACTCCTCAAGTTGAAACTTTTCTTTCTTTGTCCCACATAGGAAGCGATTCCCTTTGGAGCAGGTAGGAAAGTTTTATTACTAAAGAAACCGGTCGTGACAAACATCATTCCCGAGATCTTGTTCAATTTCTGTCACAAATCATCCAACGGAAAATAAGTCCTTGAAAGTACAGTAACGTTTCAATGAGTCAAGCCGTTTCCTTGAGATGTCGAATTTCGGCTTCCAAGCGACTGCAAGCAAGTTCAATTTGCTTGTTCTTTCTAATCAGCTGCTTCCAAGTTCTGTCAAGATTGGTCAATTTTCTCAGTGCTCCTTCTTGCAATTTTTTTCGTCGAACGTTCACTTCATCTATATGATTTTTCTCTTCATTCAACATTATACGGTGACGTTGTACTTGTTTCTCAAGTTGACTGACAAACAATAACCAGCTTTGAGAACCGTATCTCTTCAACAATTCCAAGTTGGCCAAGCATAAAAGATCGTGTTCCAGCGATGTTTGCAGTAAATGTATACTCTTCTCCCATTCGTGCACGTCTGCTTCCTTTGTACCGCTAGGATACGAAACTTGGTATCTCTTAAAGGGATCTTCATATTCCGACGGTAACCCTTCTTCCATTCGCTGTACCTCTATTCCAACCAAACTGTCTAAGAATAAACTTTTACTCTGTTGTTCTTCCCAACTCTTCTTCTCTACAAGGCTCAACTCTGTTTGGAGTAGGCTCTCGACTTGACGAGACAATTCGGAGCTCTCAAGAATATTCTCGTCAGCATAAGGCAAGGCATCTATCAAAGGCTGTTTACTTTCTTCTTGTAACTCTTGTACTGGAAATACGTTATCACTTTCCATTCAGAAAGGCTTTCTACAAAAGGTTTGCAGTTGGAACCACGTAACAAATTCTATCGACTATCCACTAACAAAGATGGCTAATGGGAAGGCAAATAACAGGGAGAAATAGTGAAAAGTGTAACATTATTTGCTACAGCGCTACAGGACAGTGGCATTTACTGCACACTATACTTAACAAGTTACATATGAAGACATGCCTTTTGGGAATACCAAAAACATTCACTATCCGATAACACTTGCTTACAATTGCGTGTTACGCATGATTGGTTAAGGTTGGTATCCTAAAGTGGATCAGAATAGACTTTGAAGAGGACAACTATGCATAACTACCAATCCTGGATACGACTACGAAATGTATGTAAGCTAGGAGTCGAGCTTAACAGAGTTCCGCTTTCTTCCATAGGTATTTCAATAATATAATAACAACCTAGCAACGATATACAGCTGCCCACCACAAGTGCTCCCGAAACACTTCCAAAAACAACCATTAAAGCTCCATCAAAGAGAGCACACAATAAAAATGGAACAACAATATAAACATTCAAAATGCCAAGTACAACAGCACGATCGTATTGACTTGAAAAGACACATGCGAGACTATAAGGTACCTGCAAAACCGTTTCAGTGGGAAATTTTATCGATGAGACAAAACTCTAAGATACCGTCATAGTTATTGCCCAAGGAACACCAAGAAAAGCTATTAAACATACAGCTAACCATTTGTCGTGTATAAAGGGTGTCGATAAAAGAGACAGACTAAGAGTACCATTCCCAATGAACCACAAAGTTCGCAGACCTAAACTGCTGACGAGCCACGGTGCTAAAGCAGATACGAGAACTGAAATAATAGAATTGAAAAACAACCCTATGGTTCCCGCTCGTACTCCCTCATCATACAAGGAATCTTCTACCCAAATATTACTTTCCATGATGTCTTTCCCAACCCAGTCCGTAATATGAATAAAGATCATAGAATAACCAAACCATGAAAAAAATATTACCATACAAACACGTTGAATAGGACTCGGTAAATGAAACAAGAACTTAATGGCCATTGTTAAGGGATTCGGAGTGTTTGACTGCTGCAAGGTATGGACATTGCATTGAGGTTCCTCTTCAGCAAAGTATAAACTGGTGCCTACACAAACAAGCAACATAATTATTGAAACTAGGCCAGTCACCTAAAGATAAAAAACTATGAGAATTCCCTTGAAAGTATCTCGAAAGGTCACCTTCAAATTGACACAGGTTTGATGACAGCTATCACTTTCAAGTCTCTGCACAAACCAAAAAGAATCTGTCCAGTCGATTGAACCAGCTAAATAACCTGTTGCTTGGCCAATTCCAAGCCAAAAGGCAAACATTGCGTTGCCGAACTCTAACTGACGCTCTGTTTCAACAATATCTGTGATTAAGGCTCTGGAAGGACCCTAAAGTTTACATTAGCCGGTCCATAAATATACAACTACTCCAACAACAAACCTGAATAGCATTGTGAGCAAAACTCAAACAAGTGAGACCTAAAAAAGCAAGAAAGACAGAGACATAGTTGGAATGTTCTGAACCCATTTGCAACTGAAGTTTCTTAAAAGGCTTTCCAAGATCTCCGGCAAAAATCAACAGAAACATTCCAATAACTTCAAAAGCAGCACCAACAACTATAAAAGGCCTCCTTCGTCCCCAAGGATTCTCACACCTATCGGATAAAACTCCTACTACTGGCTGCACAACAAGACCCCCAATGGGACCTACTAACCAGAACATGGACAGAAACATGTCAGTCACACCCATTTCTCGAAACAAAGGTGTAGCTTTTGCAATCACTATAGACCAAGTACACTCTACCCCCGCAAAGGCCAAAGTCACTAAAATTACTGAGCGGTCCGTAGTTCTCTTTCTTCGAAAACGATTCTCGAACGAAGTATCTGCAGACGTCAGAAGATTTTCTGACTCGTTCGGAATATAAATGAACTGCTTTTCTGTCTGTTCGTCGGTCTGCAAACATTCTTCACGTCGCTTCTCAGAATCACAGTGTTTCATTTTTCGAAAACAACTACAGCGCCGATAAAAACACTCTAAGAAAGCCTGAAAGTTACAAATACAAAGGACAGCTCTCTTTTAACACAAACTGAGGAATAGTGCATCAACCAACCATTCAAGAATCAACAAATGGAAAAGTCGTGTGGAAAGTAGAATTACAAGCATACATTCATGGAACGAGACGGAAAAGAATATATTTTAGTCTCTACACAAAAAAATGTCGTTGAATCTTTTCAACTATTTAGATATTGCTCTGGTTGCTGATGACTGACGATTCCACGATTTCAAGAGATCGATTTGCAGCAGCTTCATGAACCTCAAAATGTTGTTTTACTTGCGACCGAATTCTAATGGCCCGAATTTTGGTAGAAGAGACAGAACTTAACCGTTATTTTGACACGAATAGTTGGAAATATGATTCCTTGTATACAGAGACAACTTTCTCCAGTTATCAGGTAAGAAGTTTCTTCCACCGGGTATGCTAGCACTTATGTTTAGAAGAATTCAAGTACTTGGATTCTTTGTGTTGTCGTGCTTCTGTCGTCACTATTATTATACTATGTTTGGAACTGTAACAAGAAACTACTAGAAGAAATTTATTCCAACAATAGCCGCTACCGCTTCCGCTTTGTACAAAAAGGAAGTCAAATAGCAAATACAGACCCAGAAGTGATGAGTAGCTAAAGTTTCGTCTATTACTTGTTCTTTTTACTTTTAGTTGTTCTCAACGTCATCATATCCTTAGCCAGCAAGCCGGTGATAATAAGAAATACGTCAACGAACATTGCACAAATAAAAGCCACTAAGCCCCAAACGAGTGCTATTGTTTGGTTTTTTGTTAGCTTCCAGGCAACGTAATAGCCGAAGATGAAACCTGTGACCATAGATGTTAACACTTGCAAGCCAAGTGTCAATTGTTCCCAGAAGGACTGGAAGTTGACAGCCATGGAAGCTTCATTTGGAGTAAAGCTTGGCAAATCCTGTATGAGCTCCCTATACCGCTTTTGTTCATGTCGTTGACGAAGCACCTTGAGTCTTTCTTCTAGCAACGGAGAACGCTGATAGTTGTCATATGGACACTTTGGTGGTGGTAAGCTCCAAGAGCAGCGTGCTACCAAAAACCGAAACGGTGGAAGGGCGTTTTGTGGGACTGAAAGAGTTATTTCATACAAGTCCTGGTGAGATATAGTTTCTTCTTTTATCACATTTAATAAAAGCTTCTGTTTTGTTGGTTCTTCTTCGAGACAACGTTCAAGCACATATCTTATTTGACTTCGATCCTCAGAAGAAAGTTGTAACTGGACCATTATTGAACCACGTCTCTGAAATGACCAACTTGACAGTGCAGCTAAATTTCGATGCACTATAATTTATTATCAGGAAGAGTGTCTTGTGAAGAAATTTCTCCTTTTTCTATTTGATACAACCACATCCTCCGATAAATACCATCGCTATAAGAAAGCAATTCTTCATGTGTTCCTTGTTCAACACAAAAACCATCTTGCAACACCAAAATATTATTAGCGTGAATAACAGTACTTAAACGATGAGCAATAATGATAGTAGTTCGATTCTTCGACACTTCCATTAAAGACGTTTGGATAGCTCGCTCTGTTTCGGTATCTAGAGCAGAAGTCGCTTCATCCAGTACAAGTATTGAAGGATTCTTCAGAACAGCTCGTGCCACTGCAACTCGCTGTTTTTCGCCTCCACTTAACCGAAGACCTCTTTCACCTACGATAGTTTCATAACCATTCGGAAGTGAACAAATAAAGTCGTGAATACTATATCAAGTCAACCATTGCTGTCCATATGATATTCGCTATACTTACCGCGCCACTTTTGCAGCTTCGATAACTTCTTCATCACTTGCATCCGGTTTCGAATATTGTATATTAAATCGAATTGTGTCATGGAAAAGGCCAGTGTCTTGAGCAACGATTCCGATAGCCTGACGAAGGGAATCCTTATGCAATTTTCAGCACAAAGAAGTTACTCATATTCGAAAAATACCTGTCGCACTTCACCAATTAACTGATTGTCAATTCGAATGGAACCTGAATCAGGATCATACAAACGAAACAATAGCTTAGTAATGGTACTCTTCCCTGCTCCACTAACCCCAACAATGGCCAACGTCGAACCTGCAGGTACATGAAACGAAATGTTATGAATTCCTCGAGCATTTTGCTTATAAGAAAAGCTAACTCGTTCAAAGACAACCTAATAAAACTCTCTCGTAAATGAATGGTTTTCAAAGACAACCGCTCTTTTACTGCACTTACTTCTCCACCTTGGCATTTCAAAGATGGTGCTTCTGGCTTATCTTGAATATCAGGTTGCTCTCTTAAAAGTAGAATAAGCTTCTCAAGATCGGTCAATGCTGAACTTATCATTCTATAAGCCGTTCCAAGAAAACTCAAAGGTTGATACAGCTGTAGAATATATGCATTCACCATGACAAATGTTCCCACAGATTCTGCACCAGACATAACACGTGATGCTGTCAATAACATGGCAGAGCCAAGACCCAGACAAATCCACAAGCTCTGACCACTATTCAAAAGAGACAACGACCACTGCGATTTGCGCGATACTTCAAAATATTCCTCCACAGCGTTCATATAGCGTTGTGTTTCAAAATTCTCAGAACAAAAATATTTGACAGTTTCGAAATTTCCGAAAGCTTCTACAGTCTTTTCTCGAACCATGTTATCTTTTGCATTCACTTGTCTTCTGATGCTTCTTCGCCATTCACTAAGCCAAACACTCCAGACGCCATATGCAATAACGGAAAGAGCTGTGGTGAATGCCAACAAAAGTGAACCTAAAGATACAAATACGCTGCAAACAAGAAGTAACTCGATAATTGTAGGACCCAAAGTAAATACAAAAGTCCCAAGCAAAGTACTAATAGAGTTGATTCCTCTATCCAACGTGCTCACAATATCACCTGTTTTCCTACCAAGATGAAACTCGTACGAAAGTTCAAGTATATGCGAGAATGAACGAACAGCTAAACTACGAGTAGTAACTTGTGACACACGCTGCCAGACACCTTGTCTCAGCTCTCCAAGCATAGTGGACGTTAGTCGAAGAAGAGCATAGGCAAGCACTGAAATATAGACGTTTGGAAATTTTACAAAAGATGTAAGAAAAGAGTTGGAAGGATTCGCTTCAGTTTCTCTCCCTAAAAAATCTACTGCACTGCGAAGAGCCAACGGAGTCAAAAAATTCGCAAATTTCGCCAGAAACACTAACAGCAGACAAAATAAGACACGAAACTTTAAAAGAGAACCTTCTGGCCATAAATGCGGTAATATATAACTGGCAACTTGACTATAATTGACTGGCGTTTGTGCTGAGTCTCTTGAAACACTGTTGTTGAGTGGTATTACAAATCCTTGATTGTCAACGCTTGCCACCGAAGTAGATACACCGTTAGTAATACTATGATAAGGAATTTCCTTTCTTCTCAAGTTTGAAAACCAACGCCAATTAAACTTCATAGTATTTTTATAAGACAATTTAACAGAGTTTACAGTATGCCGTTCATCGCTCAGACAAATGCAAAATTGAAAAGCCATTAGCAGTAGTTTTCAATGACGTTTGGAAAGACGTTTGATGAATTTTCTAAAAAGAAATACAGGTAAGAGATAATTCGGCTTGAAAGTCTTGAAGTTCAAGGGAGTTTCAGCTTTATCTTTGCTCATTTGAGAGCCACTAGGGAGTTAAAACTTGGAATAAGAAAGAATGAGATATCAATGCATCATATAAATACTCTCGAAATTTTAAAGGAAGCAGAAACTTTTCTTTCTATACACATATCAAAAACTGAATTTGATCAAATACTACTGGAGGAGTTTCGAAAATATTGAAGACAATATGGAACAAAGACAATTTAAATAAACTCATCATATTTATAGAAGCGGTTCATATAGAATGAAGAAGAACTGTATCTGCCTCTAACATAAGAACAAACGTCTGTTGCACACATAAAAACATAACCATTTCCATCCAAGCCAAATGACCATGTAACAAATGAGACTGTTAGTATCGTAGCTAGAGCTTTGGGATTCAAAAGAAAGCAACCAGAATGAGTAACCTTTAGAATACCTAAAGAAATACCAAGCGAATCATTTTAGCCAGAAAATTTGAAAGTTAAGAATTCTGTAAAGGGAGACATTTCTTAGTGCATCTGATTCTGATTATTGGAATTGAGAAACATGTCTTCTATTCTTAGGTTTACCCCGTTGTATGGAGTGAAGACTGAAGACTTAGCTGTTTGTTATTTATTGGAGATTGACGACTTTCGAATACTATTGGATTGCGGTTGGAACGACCGTTTCGAAGAAACTCTATTGGAGCCTTTGCGTCGAATTGCACCAAGAGTAGATGCGGTTCTCATCTCTCATCCTGATCTGTTTCACTTAGGAGCACTTCCATATGCAGTTGCAAAGTTAGGATTACGTGCACCAACATACGCAACATTGCCTGTGTGGAGAATGGGTCAGTTATTTATGTATGACGCTCATCAGAGTCGAGCTATGCAAGAGGATTTTCAAGTCTTTGACCTAGACGACGTAGACTCTGCTTTTGAAAATTTTATTCAACTTAAATATCAACAAATAGTAAACTTTTCTGAACGAGGAAAAGGAATAACTATTACTCCTCATCCCGCGGGGCATATGATAGGAGGAACCGTTTGGAAAATACAAAGTGAAACTGAAGAAATTGTTTACGCAAATGATTTCAACCACAAAAGAGAACGACATCTCAATCCCACTACTCTTCAGTATCTGACGAGACCGAGCCATCTTATTATTAGCGCTTCACAAGCTCTAGTTCGTCCATCATCTTCCTCTTCCATCTCTGGACAACAGTTTCCAAAAGGTTCACAGATATATTCTAGGTCTAACCCTTTGACAGAAATTTGTGAAGAAGCATTGAGCACTTTAAGACAAGGAGGTGATGTGGTGATACCTGTAGACACTGCAGGTAGAGTTCTAGAACTAGCTCTTGGATTCGAGGATTTTTGGGCTACTGAAAAACTTGGGTCAAGTTATGCTGTTGCCATCATTGAGCATGTATCCTTTAATACCATAGACTTTGCCAAAAGTATGATGGAATGGATGTCCGATGCCGTAATTAACAAGTTTGACACTACAAGAGAGAATCCATTTCATTTAAAGCACATTCATCTGTGCCACAGTCGTTCAGAGTTGAGCTCTCTGTTGTCACCTAAAGTTATCTTGACGTCGGTGGCTTCGCTTGAATGTGGATTCTCCAGAGAATTAGTTGTAGAAATGGTATCGAATAAGAAAAACAAATTGATTTTAGTGGACCGTCTAGAACCGAACACATTGGCACATTCCATTTATAATGTACTAGAAGATGAATCAGAAGGGAAGACAGTTCAGTTACCTCGAATTGCGCTGCGGTTGAATAGGCGTGTTCCACTCCAAGGAGCAGAACTTGAAGAATATTATGCAAATATGAAAACCTCGAATGAGTCCGTTAGCCTTTTGCAAAACCCAAGTGAGATGCATTTCGAAAATAGATTGTCTTCATCAACCGAAGAAGAACAGGAGGAAGAAGATTTGAGCTCAATGAGTGACGACGAAAAGGACAAGGCCACAAATCATTTTGGCTCCTTTTCTGGAGAAAGCAAGATTGACAAAGCTCGTTCTGAAATGATTGTATTCTCGAATGCGCGTAAGCAGACTGATGATATTTGGGATGACTACGGTTTAGTAATCGATACGAAATGTTTCATGATTGGTGAGGACCCAGGAGAGATAGAGGGAGATAGTGAAGAGTTTAGCGAGACTTCGATGGACGACGCTTTGAATAATCCTGTGGATTTTCGTGGTTTATTTCAGGAAGACGAACAAGTTCCGACAAAATGTATTCAAGTAAATGTCAACTTGGAGGTTGCTTGTCAAATTAGATATGTTGGTTGTGCTGGTCTTTCAGATGGTCGTTCGTTAAGGCAGTTGTTAACTGCTGTGGCTCCAAGAAGAGTAATCATTGTACATGGGAGTCGTAAAGAAACTGCCGCTATTAAAGTCAGTAGAAATATGCTAGCCTTTCTCGATAGTAAACTTACTCTTGCTTAGGAATTTTGTGAACGAGGGCTCACCAAAGATATTTTCTGCCCCAGAGCAATGGAAACAATAGATATAACTACGGATACTTCTATCTTTAGGTTGACTTTAAGGGATCGTCTCTTGTCAAGTTGCATTTGGAAAAGGATTGGAGATTATGAATTGTCGTTCTTAGATGGAACTATCCGGGTAGAAAATGAATCGTCTCCAAAAGAGAAAGAAACAAATGTAAGTCATACTCAAGAATATGTTTTAGAGCAGCGTTCTTCTTTGGATAGTGGGCATCCCATTGTATTCATTGGCGAAGGAAAGTTGTCCGATTTGAGACCTGCTCTCAGTCGTGTAGGAATTCCTTCCGATTTCATCGGCGGTGTTCTAGTTGCAGAAGATAGAGAGACAGGAGCCTATATTGTGATTCGCAAGACAGCGTCTCAAATGGCAACTCTGGAAGGTCCATTATGCCCTGATTACTTTGAAGTTCGAAAATTGCTACTTCAGCTCTATACAATACTCTAATGGAGAAAGCTCAAGTTTATTATTATCTAGATTCTTTTTACAAGTCTATACGCGTACACAGAACAAAGAATGATGAACTTGAAAAAAGCTTCGAAAGTACAATAGTTCAATAAGTGGATGTCCCATAAACAAATTTAACCATACGAGCAAGTTGCCTCTGCGATGACCACTCACACTTGCAGTTTGACTCAACCGTATAAGGGGAACCTGAAAAAGTATCCCGAAGAACATAAATGGACGTATTGTTTTGAATGAAACAATAAATATAAACTCATGTAGCACTGCGGACATAAGAAATGTAGCCGCTGTTGCAGATGTGCGATTAACGTGATATTTGTGCATTGATTCAACAAATATATGACGTAAACACCATTCATGAACGGGAACGTTCCATTTTGACCAGAAAGAGTCTAATGTAGTGGAATTCCACCAGTCACGATAAAAGCCTCTATCTCCAAAACGCCATAGTTCCGCCCAAGCATTCAACCAACAATGAAATAACGCATAGAATCCGAGCAACCAAAAGAAAATACTTGGAATAGCCAACTTCATAAAGTCAAATAATAAAGAGCCACTATCACGCTTCAACACTGGAAGCATTAATTGACACAAAAGGAAAAACTGAACAAGAAAACAAATCGCCAACTGTATCAAGTTCCATAAAATATATTTGACTCTGATCTCCTTCGTTCGGGGATAATTCGTCTCATATACAAGAGTAGGAGCAGCAAGTAAGAAATAGGTGAAATCCTTCAAATTGACGGAGTAAGGAAAACCAGAACGTGAAGTATTGCTGTTTTCTAAGCTCTTTATATTGCCACGCTTCTTCTCTATCGCATCACGAAACTCTTGGAGCAACAAGTTGTTGGTTGCATAGTAGGAATGCATCTTAAGCGAAAAGACTAATACTCCCATCGCTAACAAGCAACCAAATATGGGTGAAAGTGGACGTGAATACATTTTCAAAGTGAGTACCAAATACAACCCAATTTGTGAGCACCAATAAAGTACAGACGACAACAGGTCCCACTTTCTCCACCACACCGTAACTTTTACGACGAAAAACGTTGTATAACAGTAGGCTGCCAAAGAAGCGTAAACCACTATGCCAAATCGAATATCTCGAAACACTTCAGGACACAACAAAAGGCGGATATCTGCCTGCCAGCCTTTCTCTCTGATATTTCGAATCACATTATAACCCTACAGGTTCTTCAATTTAAATGACAGTTACACATCAACACAGTATAGTTCTTACAAGAGTAAAAATGAGAAGAAAGAAAGACAAGTTATACAGGCCTTCCAAATTATGCGATTTTAGTTCAGGGAGTATGTTTTGGTTTTCCTCTAAGGGTGCCTTTCGTACTGTTGGCGCGTGGACACCTGAAGGATATATCGAAGGACGCGAAACTGAATAGACTGGTTGCTCCTCGTCGTTCTCTAAACTATCTTGTTTTCCTTTCTCTTTCTTGTACAACAATTCGACTTGAGTTCTTCTTGGGCTTTGAGGTTTCTGGGTTGAGCGTTTCGACATTCTATGTAGCCGACAACCAACCAATCTATAATGCCTTTGGAAACTGCGATGTTGATAATTACGTTTTATTCCAAGGAACTATAGAACAATAAAATAGGATGATGCTATTCTTTTCTCTTTCTTCTTGTTCAACACCAGATACATATATTATAACTCTAGGTATTTTCTCTCAACAAGGCTATTCCAATGCCATCATTCAGCAGATGGATAGTTGCAAATTTCAAAAAAAAGCGAGTTTCCTACCATATAAGCTCTCTCTTATAAGAAAGCATTCAAAAAAAATGCAACAACTGAATTCATAAAGCAATTATGGACAAAATATCAAAAAACATGTATTACTAATGCAACTGGAGCAATATCTTCCAAAATATGCCAAAACTTTCCTTGCTAGAGTCACCAGTAGAAAGTAATCGAATCATTTCAGCCCATAATTGTCAATTAATGATGTTCCTTTCAATCTTTGGCAAGCAAAACCATGACAAAACGACGGAGTACAAACGTAGATAATTAATATCCCAGAATATCCTAAATACTTGTATAAAGCAAAACTATTCCTGGACTATAGCAGTGTTCCGTCTTAATTTGCCTCAAGGAACCCCATTCTATGAAATTTGGACTACTCTCTTAAGATATCGTGCGATCGAAGATCACCATTAGATGTTTTGGCCCTTGAAATATCTCCTACCTGTGAGTCCGTACTACTTCCACGAGGTGATATTCTTCGTGAATCATATTCCTTTGAAGAATGGTTCCTCATATTAGAACCAGAATACTGCTGACTATCAACTATTGGGCCTTTGATACCGACTGTGCTCATTGAATTCTTAGACTGCTGTATGCCTTTAGCACGTCTTTTCTTGGCTTGAAATTCGTGCGTGGACTCGAAATATGGCATTTGGTGTGGCTCTATCAACTTTGGCTCTACAGTGAACCAAGGATGTTTCAGTGCTTCTGCAGCAGATATGCGACTAGTGATATTGTCAACTGAAATTTCACCAGAAGAGAGAATCAACCTACCATTTTGGGTTCAGGTGCAACAGCTTCTGCAATAAGTCTCTGCAAATACTTGAAAGATGACCAAAAAACAGTTGAAATCTTGCAGGATATTTCTTTGCGCTAAACATTTCCGCTTTTGGAAGCGAAGTCCACTCTGGCCAAATATCTTCTGTTGGAGTTCCAAGAACTCGAAAAATCATATCAAGCTGCTCAATTTCATCTCTCCCAGCGAAAGGCTAAAATAATGAATAAATATGCCAAATTTCATAAAATCCAACTTACTGGTTTCCTCATTAACATTTCTGCCATAAGGCAACCGACCGACCACATATCGATTGGCCACGAATAGTCCGTTGTACCTAATAAAAGCTCTGGAGCACGATACCACAAAGTAACTACTCTGTTTGTATATTTTCGACCTTCATCTCCTAAATGTCTTGCTAGTCCAAAGTCTCCCAACTTCAATAGTCCCTTATTGTTTATCAGGAGATTTGAAGCTGAAATATTTGTCAAAGTGAAATAAAAAACAAGTTTCAAGGAATATGACAAACCTTTGATGTCTCGATGAATAACTCTGTTTTCATGACAGTGTTTGAGACCCTCGATCAACTGAAACAGTAGGCATTTTACTTGAGCTTCAGTGAAATGGACAGTTGGAGTGTCCATCAATCCAGCAAGGTCATGCTCCAAGTACTCAAAAACAAGATAAATACTTGATTTTCTTTTCAGCTTGCCACTGATTTGCGTATCTTTGTTTGTCTCCGTTACTATTTCTTTGAGATTCACGATATTCTTATGGTGAGGCAGAGTTTTCAAAAGCTTAATTTCTCGGATTGCCGTTAAAGGAAACTTTAACAAGCTTCAGCGTTTAAGAATTTTCCAAAAATACTCAAAAATACTCACGCCTTCCTTCTCGTTATCCATACGAACCTTCTTCAACGCAACCATTTCGCCCGTCAACAATTCCTTAGCAGACCATACTTGTCCATATGTTCCCTCCCCTATTTGTTCTATTCTTTCGAAACACGACACGTCCCGAGTAAGATAAGGTCTACGTCTCTCCGATTTGACTAGCAGCACCTCACTTTTCGGGAGTTTCCTACTGTATCCTTCACTGTTCCTTCCTGAAGGTTCCCTAGTTGCTTCTGTCTCAGTCATTCTCTCAACACTTCCATCGTTTTCTCTTTGACGTTTGTTCATTGGTGCGTTATATCTTTCTTCCGTTGCAAAAAATGCTGAACAAGAATTAATTATTAAATAGCTTTATTTGGTCCAAGGCACTCGCTCTTCTAGATGCTTGGTTCTCTTCTCTTCTTCCACATGTTTAGCGCGGTTTTCAAAAGCCGTAACCATTTTCTTTACAACATCCTCAAAAAACATATCCACGATGTGCTGATATAAGAAAGATCGAAATTTGAAGCTGACATAAAACTCAAGCCATGTTGAGTGTGGATCTGGCCCAGGCTTAAAGTACCATTCATTGATGAGATATTCAAACAAACGAGTTTCTGGACTCTTGACTCGAATAGAACAAGGCGGTTCCAATACAATGTGACTGATGTACTTTTCTGATAGAATTTTGAACCCAACAGTCAGTTCTGCCTCCATCTCGTTACCTTTTTTGTAAAAAACCCTTGAGTCTTCGCACCAAGGAACAAAATACTTGTACTCATCAACGTTTTTCACAACTTCAAATAAGTGTTCCCTTGTAAAACTTCAAAGAGAAAAAGTAAGAGTAGGATTCCAATAGGGCTGGGTTGCTCTTACGGAACAAGTCTTCTCTCAAAGTGAGTCCGCGCCTTGGAATCTGATGCCTCAGATTCCTGTTTCGTATTACGACTGGCGTAGAAACGTGTTAAGCTCAAGTTACACCATCTGGAACAAGAGGAAACAAACCCCCTTTGATGAGGAAGGAACCACTGTACTTCTTTCGTAGGAAGTAAAAACTGGGAAAACACTTCAGGCCTGGTGTGATACTGGTGTAATATCCGTATACAGCTCGTTTGTAAAAGGCGCAAATACTTCATTTTGTGGAAGACAAGGACATTGATGAAGCAATCTACAAAAAATTTTCAATTTTTGATTTCAACTTGATATTTTTACTGACATAAGCTTTTTTAAAAGTGACTAGATAAAGTTCCAGGGTCAAACTTACATATCTTTTCTAACACTTCTCCTGTAACTTGGGAACAGAAATTCTTCTTCTCCTCTTGAAGAAGATGAGGGATTTCAGTCAACAAATAGTCTGCAAGCCATTTACAGTCCTTCAGAATAACTTTGTCAATGATGTCTATTTCACTTGTAGATGAATCAGCTCTCATACTATAGTCATCTATCAGACAAAGCTTACTGAACACAGAGGAGCAAATATCTTTCCAATACGAATCTTTACAAAGAGCTTGCCATCGAAATCCTTCCAAGCCACCTTTGGCTAAAGCTTGCTTTCTCGTCAACTCTATCTCTAAAACACTTTCACGAAAGAGAGAAAATAAAGCGTCATTTAGAGGATGATAGGGAATGTTGGAAAGACATCTTTGTTGAATCTCAGTTGATTCAGAAGAACTTAACTTCCAAGCAATGGCTGATACAGAATCATCAAAGTAAACCGCAAGTGAAGACAGAAATTCTGTTACATGCTGCTTCGTCAATGTGGTCTTCATATCATTGGTCGTTAGGTCTTCTTCACGAACTGTAGATGAGTCTTGTTTGTCATCAGAAACTACAACAAACTTGGCCACACCTTGTTGTTTTTGTTTGGAAATCTTAAAATAGAGTGAACATAACAAGTTATTCGATTGAAAGCTGTGTTTCCACAAAGAAAGAGGAGAAAGAAAGGATAACGACCATTCTCGGCAAACAGGATAACTACAGAAAAATGCAATAGAGGCGGATTTTTGGCTTCTCCACTCTGCGACAATAGGCCGTCTGGGACAAATCTTCCAACGACCTATTTGAAGCCACGCTCGCTTTGTACTTAAAAAAAGACACACGGTTAAAGCATGGAAACCAATGAAAGCATACGTTAGAGTAACTTCTTGCATTTGAAAGGACACTTCAGGCGTTTTGCAGAGGAGTTCAACTGCGGGTTGAGGTGTTGACAAACTACAAGCTTGCTCGTAACTATACCCCTTAGAGCAGTAGTTTTGTGGGCCATCAGTTTTCCAATCCTTCGTTTGGAGTGCCTGTTTCACAAGAATGTGTAGTTTGTTTGTTTCCTCCTGGAGTTGGTTGAATCGCTTTGTTGTCTTTAAGAACTCTTCACAAACAGGACGATACATTCGAGCATTATATGAGTTCTCTATGGTCTACGTCAAAGTTATCTTTCAACTAGCTCAGAAATAGAAATTTCAAGTCTTACGTTTAAGTTGAAAAAGTAGTTTTCATTCACAAAACTTGAGGTATTTACAGCTGTAGAATTCGCGGTTTCAATCTTGATTGAACTAAAACACACACGTAGAGAGTTGTTTCTAACAATCAACTTTGTTCAGAACTAAACAACTGAAACATTGATTCGCTTACAGCATTGCATACTTTCTCTAGGAGGAAACCCCGCTCCGTCCACTAAAAAGTATTAGCGAACAACAGAACTCAGAACTCCCTTGTTTGTTGGAGTGCAAAAAACGAAATGAGCGCAAGAACTTCCCGTTCTGTAGTGTTTGAAGAGCCCGCCACAATTCCAAAATTGGATTGGACACTTGCCTTTGGCATTCAGTAGAGAACCAAGGGAGACTTATAAGGGTGAGTGAAGTCGTTCAACTCCCTATTTGCATATACTAATAATAACAACTCCATAAATGCTAAGAGTTTACTATATATATACAATGAACAGTATCATATACTCCAGAACAAGCAATACATACTTCTATAGCTCTCAGTCTAAGCACAAAACTCTCAAATCGTCAAACTTCAATAACCACGCACAACTGATAGGAAAGAAAATCATTTCCAAAGTGGCCCCATCGTACTTGAGAAACTTAATAAAAGAGATTCACGTTCCATTCACAAGATCTCTATTTCTACCGTATTTATAGCAAAAAGCTTGAAAACCTCCTTCTAGAAGGAAAACTTCCGTGTTTTGGGCCCTATTTCGATGGTTTGTGGCAGTCTCTTCTCGAAACAATTTTGCACAAGAAGGACCTCGGACTTTACTGAGTTGACAGTGGAATACAAACTTTGTTGCGTTGGGATGAGCCTTCAAGAGAAGGTTCACACTGGCACAAACATCCTTGAAAAATTCGTCACTAGATAACCAATATGAGCCAGCAATATAGCCTAAAGCACGATCATCATCACGGACGTCAACAATTGTAAGCTTGCCACTTCGCAGTTCGCCTTGAAGTAAGTATTCGACAAGTTTTTCTGGTGTTATGGACGCCAAAGGCGGTATCGCCATTTTTAGACCCGTCAATCCAATTTGCAATGGATTCGCTTCTTCATAGATATCCAAATGAGAAAAGCTAGCAACGACACAAAATAGATAAAGCATATCGAGGTGGTCATTAAAATAAATATATGAGGGTATCGAACTGGAGGGTTTGCATACAACAAAATCAGATGCAACAGAAGAAATGAAGCAAAATATAATAACTTTGAAAAGGTCCATTTGAATTCGTTGACAATTGTGCGTGGTGCAATTGTACGCAACCAGATTTGCAGAAAGCAGCATCCAACATAAGCTGGATGCAGATTTTCTCTGATAAACAATGGAAACATTGATGCAAGTCCCGTCATAGAGAAACCAAAACTTAACCAAGGAAAGTCGAAAGAGAGAAACTGAGAGATAAAAACAGGCAAAATGATTTGCTTCTCATGTACTTGATACGAAAATAGGTAAAAGCATAGAGGTGTAGCCGTAAAAGAAATCAAAAGGTTTGTCAAACTCGGTTGTTTCCAACTGATCACCACAAACGGTATGCACGTGCCAGCAGTAAGTAAACTGCATATGAATAGAAGAGAAGACGAACGTAGCAGTCGATGCACTTTAACGAATGGTGACAACGTACACCAGAAATTTGCTACTTTGTCTTCATACAAACCTCGCGAAACAGGGAAAATACGAACCAATGCTTGTGAAAAACTTTGCCAATTCTTCAACCAAGGCCACCAAATAACGACAAACACTAAGATGGTTACAATGACACAATGAAGCAGCTTTCGCTTCCATTGCTGCTGTGTCTTCAACTTGGAGAGGAAGTATGTTGTAAAGCATATCGAGTAGTAGAGACTAGTTTGCTTGAAATGGATGGAACATGTATAAAATATACAAGCCAAAATAAAATTGCAGTCAAGTAGTGTAATCATTGACCACAACACTAAGGCTATACTAACACCATTATACTGGAAGTGACCGTGGTCAACTAAGAGTAAACAAGGTTCACTTGTCGTCGTGACAAATAACCAAAGCGTTTCATTTTCTCCTTTTCTATTCAGTCTCAAACAAAGTTGAAGACATGCCGGCAACAAGAATAGAACATCACTCAAGATTACAGAAAGTCTTAAGAGACACTTGGAACTTTCGGTTTCTATTCCTCGTGAAACGTGCAACTTGACAACCTCTTGATCAAAAAGTTCTATGATCTTACCGCAAACCCAACTATAGTATGCAGATAATGGTGGATAATCGATCCCCCAGTATTTCAGGTCATTATCTGCAGTCTGCCTATACCATTCTGCAGGAGGAAGAGACAAGGTGATTTCCATCCAGTGCCGTTGCGCCTCCAAGTCTCCATAAAGCGGAGGAGTGGCTTGTCCTTGTGATTCTATCAACGAAGCTCATATGTTTCAGAGGATCTGAATCTTACCAGAGTAAGGTGAAAGTGAAACAAGCAGCCGAAGTAAAACAACAAACCCAAAAGAAAACAAAAGCTTCTGTTTGAACGACGCATCTGACCAGCACCAGGGCACTGTTTGGAGCTGTTCTTTGTTTTCCATATTCTCAACTTTCCAGTCAATAACGTTTATTCTTGTGATTACGACTTTAATCAACAAATGAGACAATCAGAACCAAAGAGTAACATTGCACAAGTCAAACAAATCGATCCATCCGAATATGCAAAATATGCCCTTGAAACTCTTTTCCATTCATTGCTGCTATAGCTGCTTCCGCCTCTGTCTCTTTCGAAAATAATATGGTACCCATCTTCGTTACTCTTTCGTCATGCGTCTTTTTCACATCAGCTCTTATTATAGTACCGTATTTTGAAAAATAGTCCTTCAAATCTTGCCACTTAGCTGACATGGGAAGATTCCGTAAAACTATTTTTCGACGCTCCGACTTTTGAAAAGGTGTATTGTGACGCAAAGAGGAATTTTCGCGATCTTCTCGAACAAATATTGGTCTTCCATCCAAAATGGAGTCGTTCAACTTCGCTATTGCCATTTGTGCCAACTCTTCAGTTTCAAATTCAACGACACCACAACCTGCCGAGCGTCCAAGACTGTCTAAAAAGACTTCCGCACGAATTACCGACCCTGCTTGCCGCATATGGTCTTTCAGAATTTGCCAGGGAGTACGGTAAGAGAGGTTCCCCACAAATACTCTCCTTCAGGAACACCGACGGGTTAAAGCGATCAGGAAGAAACTGCACAAATCCTACCTTCGACGATTATGCTCAGCAACGTCTTCTTCGGTCTCAGGTTCGTTATTAACGCTCTTTAACGGTTTAGGAGCATATAATCTTAAGAAACTGAACTTACAGCACTCTGTTCGTTACCTGCGTTAAGTGTCCCGTTAACTAACTCTCCTTCAATCATAATTACATCGTTGTCTGCCATTACTTTATTTTCGTTCAAGTTTGAGATATATATATATATATATATATATTTATGTATGTATGTATATCTTTGAAAGTCAGCAATGCACTGAAAAAATATCCAGCACTGTTCAGGTAAACACCACCGACGAGCAGACGTTGAAAGAAATGTTTGAATGAGTCTATCAGACAATATGAACATAGGATTCGGGTCTGGACATGACCGAAGCCTCAGAGGACTTGAAACAACTAATATGATAACATGCGGAGAAAACATATTCCTTTTATTTCTCCATAAAGGACTGTCATCATATAAACTCTGTTACGTCACTATACACTGACATTTTTGTATCCTATCTAGTTTTAGTAGAAGACTCCAAGCTGTTATTTCAAACATTCTAGAATGTCTCTATATAGAGAGAAAAGCTCTTCTCTTAGACAATTTCGAGTCTGTCGGCATACAGTTCCTATAGATGCTGAAGCACACTCTGTCGAAGCAGTTGGTTCAAGTCTATGAGTATAATGTTTATAACTTCGAAGCCAACTTACTGCAACAAACTTAATTCTCTGTGATGAAAATGCTGAAAAGAAGTAAGAATAGACGCTACAGTGTGTATCAAATCTATAAGCTCAGCTGTAATATGTAACAACGTCGAACATGAAAATGATTCACCCTGACAAACACTCAACTAGAATATCCTGAAAAAATTCTTTACAAATAGGCCAAACTGTTAGAGCTCTTCAGAAATCCACAACTAGACACAGTTCGGACAATCGTTGCAACGTGAACAGTATCTTTCGTCGCAACCATAACAAACTGTCAAATCATTCGGACATACTACTTCTAGACAGCTATCACAGAATCCAACACAATTAGGACAAAATACCTGAGAATCATTAGCTACTACAAACTTGCCAAAATGCTAAAATACTACTAACTCTTCGATGAATGACACACTTCAGGCTGCATCCTTCAACTTCACGCACGCTATCATTACCACAAATATAGCTTCCACATTCGCCACAGCTATGCAATACAAAAGTTACTGTGTATTCATGGCGTAAAACAAGGTTTTACCATTCCAAGCAGTTTGAGCAACCCTTCTTTCCGCATCCTACGCATGACAAGTTCTTATGACATTTGTCACACTGGCATCCGGTCACCCATTCATTGATATCACAACCTGAATGAGAGTCGCATTCCTCCTCATCTTGAATCGTATCAACTTCTTTTTTGTTTGCAAATGCTAGACATTCTATTATGTTTGCTAAAAGAATCATCTCAGTGGGAACACATACGTTTGGTTGGTTCTTCAGAGTGACTAGATTCTAAAACAAACTGTTGTTTGCTCAACTCCTGCTCAATGAGTGAGGCAAGGTCAAATTCTTCTAGTCTTTTAACGCTATCCTCTTTTTGTCTAGAGAGTTTCAGAGACTCTAACTTTGGAGTAACTCCCGTGGATTTCCGTGGACTCTTTTTGAGTGAATCGTCCTCACAATTCTCTTCTTGAGGGTCAACGTTGAACTATCATAATATAAAATGATAAGCCACTCTATTTTTTAACGGCTTCAAGTATTATAACAAACCTCTTCCTTTTTTCGTTTCTGGTGGAACCCGTCAACATGTTCTTGTGTTTGATTCTCCAACTGCGAAGGAAAAACCAAGTAAGTACTATAAAAACAACAACTACAAAGAACGTACCTTTTCAAGTTCTTCTAGTTGACCCCATAACCTCTCTGATATTGATTTTCCTTCAAGTATTTGATCGTTTTGTTCTTCTGAGATGGTGAAATTTTTCTTTCTAGTCAAGGCTTCAGAACGAAAGTTACTCTGCTCCGTCACTTGCATTTCAGTCGTGCTCTCGATCTCAATTTCTCTCTCCCTTGGGAGATGCTGTCCGAGTGGACCGTGTTGGGCTTTATGAGTTGGATTCACATAGAGGATGACCTTTTTTTATCTCTTACACTGGAAATCTCAACATTTCTAGTGCAAATGTTCATTTGCATGAAGCTAAAGAGAATGATATGGCAGATAGGGATTCCTTCTTTTTCTTGGATATTCTTTCTCAGTGAAAATTGTAACCTGTGTTCCGTTGAAAACCAAACAAGAAAACTTATATCTCGCATCTAAAAATGGATTAGCTCCTCTCTTCATTCGAATGCTTTCACTGCACTATGAATATTCCTTTCACTGGAAAGATCTTCCTTATAGCGTTATGATACCACTCAGTTTTATCAAACATGCAAAAATGTTCTTGAAGGTATGCTATTCAAGAACAGTTGCCACTTCAAAGTATTTCTGAATGCAGCGTTATAAGGAAAATCGTCTTTCATGATTGTATAGACAAGTAAGGATTTTCTACTGCCAGAACCTCTGCCAACAAAGGAAACTGTTGTGTTGTGGAAACTGCCACCTCTTTTAATAGTATAGAATGCTCTGAAAACTCACTTTGTTAGAAAATAAAATGCGTTTCAAGGCAGATGAAATTATCACAAGCTCACAAAAGTTTATTAGAATTATTTGAGTTTCAAATTTTCAACTTTTTGGCTTCTTGTAGCTACAGAAATTAAGTTGGAAGATTAGGGTAACAATACTATATGTGAATATCGCATATATCAGAAATTTCCTTTATGAAATGTATTCACTATATCTAAGAACAATGGCAATGTCAGATATCTTATCATCAGATAATTTGTTGATATATTATCAATATCCATAAAATCTAAAAGAAAGTTCAGCCAAATACTTCATATCAACGAAGTATCAATGGAATAACACGAAGAAGACTCGTTTCCTACCTGCTATCTCCGAGCCTATTCTAGTTGCTCTCGAATATGATCATTTGAAAACTGCATACATTTTGTAAACTCACTTGAGCGAAATTTTATAAATAAATCCATTGGACGTATTTCTACTTGCACAAAATATTCAAAGTAAAACTTCCGATTGGGACGCATGAATGGTTTCGATCATCATTTAAAATTGCTTCATGATAAATTGAATGGGAGGGGATTCCGTAGGAATCGATGAAGGTTCGGGTGAATCTTTTATTTGATTCGAAATATTTGGTACAGCTATAAATAGGAATAACAATACCAATACCACAAATTTTGTCTTGTATAATTTGTGAAACATAGTAGCTGAGATCGAGGGGAAAATGTTCAAGAAAATTCTATTGTTGTATGTTATTATAGAGTGTGTCAAATTTCAGTGTGCTTTAGCAGCTTATAAACATGATACAGGAAGTTTATCTATTTTCCAAGAGTTTGAGCGTTATGCTAGGAGAACGGACACTTTCAGGAGGAGTCCGATCGAGCTATTTTTAAGAACTGATCCTCAAGGAGAATGGTTTAAAGAAGTTTTGAAAGATCTCAAGACGATGAATCACTGGAATTCAACCGTATCAGGAGAAATGAGTCTCTTTAGTAGTGCTCTAGTAGAAGGAACTTGGTATAATATTTCCAATAATGGAACCTGTAACTGTTGTGACGTAAACAATCCTATGGATCCCTTTCACGTTCATCTTTCATTGACTGGTCGTCCAGGTGAAGTTGTCGTTTCATGGAACACTGCAGAAAGACCTCCTGATGAAAAGTCCTGTGTGATGGTTTCAAATGCTACGGGTGCTCAGCTCGGGTTATTTTGCTCTTCAGACATTCGAACCTTTTCCCTGGGCTCTGGATACTCTCCTTACTTATGTTCCAACTATTCAGGCTTTGCCAGTCACGTCAAAATATCATCTTTGAAGCCAGGTGAGACGTACACGTACACTATCTACGGTACTTCTAAAAACAAAACGTTCCCGTTCATGGCTCCGTATGGCAACACATCTTCTACAACCAGATTGGCCTTCTTTACAGATATAGGCACAAAGGGAGGTCAGCCTGTCATTGACGCACTGAAACAGAAAATGAATGACTTCGACTATATTATTCTACCAGGAGACCAGTCTTATTCTGATGGTTACCATACTACTTTTGATGCCTATCTAACTCTATTTGAAGATGTTATTGCTTCGAAACCTTATATGGTGTCAACTGGAAACCATGAAGGACCTTGGAACTTTACGTATGCGCGTAACAACTTCTATTGGCCTGTCAACGAAAGTGGCGCCGCTCTAGATGCCTTGTGGTACTCGATAGATGAAGGTCCAGTTCACTATATCTTTATGAACTACGAAAATTATTTCTCGTATCCACTCGGAGAATGGGAAATGACCCAACCTGCCCCTCTGAGCACTTTTCCAGGTCAACTGGAATGGCTTCAAAATGACTTGGAGAAATTTTCAAAGAGAAGAGAATCAAATCCAAACTTGTGGCTGATTATGATGGCTCATCGCCCCTTAACATGTAACATCAGTGGAAAAAGTTGCGAGGTATTTGGACCTGAGCTCGAGAAGGAAGTATTCCCATTGATGTATCAGTACAAGGCAGATATGTATTGGTGTGGCCATGTTCATGCATATGAGCGAGTTAATCCTATCGATAACGTTACCCGAACACAATGTTCTAATTGTGTCCAACAAAATGGCAGCCTATACAAACAACCTCCCTATCCTGTGCAAGTTATGAATGGGATTGCTGGAAGAGCTGTAGCCGATAACAACTATTTTACTCCAGGCATTTCATACCCTGATTATGCTCAAGTCCGCATCGATGCTATCAACTATCCATTTGGAGGTTACGCATTAGTCCAAGTTAATGACACGGTGTTGAACTTTACTCTTTACAACACAAGTGGAACAGTTTTGGATAGCTTCAGAATAGAGAAATGAGTGTGGGTCACCACCACGGGTTATATGGTCAGTATCTTTAAACAATATCAATTTGTGCAATTCTCTCCAAAAAAAAATACTCTATGTAGAAGACACAAAGTCATCTTTGTGGCGTTATGAGCTTATTTATCACCGACACAAGTTTCCTTCAACGCTTCCTTCAGAATCTTGACTCTACGTCCTTCGAGCTACAATAAGCACGACACTTTCCATGAGACTTGCATTACAATAAGAGCATGCAGACCTTACTTTCAGTAGACCCTTACTGAAGAGTCGAATTGCTTCGGGTAATGCAACTTTCTCCGCTTCAAATACTCGTCGAGACAAAGTGTCCACTGTGTCTGTTTCTAATACATCAACAGCCTTCTGCAAAATAATTGGTCCATGGTCATATTCGTTATCGGCAAAATGAACCGTACATCCAGTTATCTTAACACCAAAGTCCAACTAAAGATAAAAGGTTCGATCAAAATTAGACCCAAAACAACCAAGATAACCTAACCACTGCTTTATGGACATTCATTCCATAATACCCTTTGCCACAAAAGGAAGGAATTAGACTTGGATGAATATTTATGACGCGCCCTTGAAACGAAGGAGGAATATGGAAAAAATGCAGCCAACCCGCGAGCACAATTAAAGATACACCATAAGATGCCTTATTATAGCAGTAACGCACAAACTGGAAAGTGTCTTAATTGCACTTACACAAACATCAACCAATGCTTGACTAAACTCGGTATTAGAAGGATAATTTCTGGGTGAAACAACCTGCGCAGGCACAGACCAGTTCTTTGCTATTTCCAAAGCCTTGGTTCCGTTCTTACTGGACTTTGCTACAGTCAAATTAGTAAGGAAGCAGAATTCAAATACTCACCACTACTGTCACAATCTGAGTCTCTTCCAAAGCTCCTTTCAAAAGTCCAAGTTACTGTGTTTCACAATAATAAAATTTTCAATACCTTTGTCGCAGTATCGTAGCAAATTTTCCAAGGACCTTCCACCACCAGAAACAAAAACTGCAGTCTTGACTGCCATTTGGAATCTAACCCAGTATCTCCTACTTGCAAAGAAATTGCTCGATAGGAAACCGTTTGTATTACTTCGTTTATTAGCAAAACTCCTAAGAAGTTTAATCGAAGAGCTACGGCCAACAAATTCAAAACTCTTATTGTTTGGAAGCACTTGAAGGAAAGCTAAGGAATCGTACATCCGGGTTGCAGTGTCTCTCGACGACCAGCCGATTTCCATTTAAAATGTTGACGCAAAGATCCGGAATATCATTACAATCAAACAACTTGGACATGAGGAAGAATAGCAGGAATACTGTATTTTTAGGAATAGATATGAAACTGTATCACATCTGAATTGTCCATCCATCCATTTACCGTATGAGTATATTTCTTCTATGATCTATTAAATAACCAAAAGTTCCATCAAGTAGTGCATTGTCCTTTTATACAATATAAAAGACGGAATTTCCGCTTTTTGAAAGTTTATCAAACGATTGACATTTCATTCCTCTACAGCTGACTTATTATCCACATCGTATTGACCCTATTTCCCAAAGTTCATGTTTTGGAGATTTTCCTTCTTGTTGGCGCAGACTCCAAAGGCAGCATACCGAGGATTGTCTTTTAGGTTTTTGAGCAGTTCTAAGTGGTTTCGGAGTAAAACTTTTTCTTTGAAATCTTCCTCAGGTCTATTTTTGAACAGTACCAGCATTGGTTGTCTTTCCTCGAAGTCTGACCATTTCAATCTATTAACGAGGCAGACTATGTCAAGTGCTGTCCACTCTGGAAGGTTAGTAAAACTGGCAAAATTCAGTTTGTTTGTCAATATTGTCGTTACTCTATTTTTGCTTTTTCGTATTGGGTTATTTTCTTCAACTAGAATGCTTTTCTCTTCTCACTTTATTGTTTAGTTCTAATGAATACGTCGTTGTCTATTGCACGGTTCCTGACGTTGAAACAGCACGAACCATATCCAATTGGTTGGTTGAGAAGAGTTTAGCTGCCTGCGTTAATACTGTTTCCGGTGTTGAAAGTGCTTATTGGTAGATAATATAGGAGCGCGCTTTATCCTTTCCTTGCTTGCTAACAAGTTTCGTATAGGTGGGAAGGGAAGGTAGAAAGAGATCAAGAACTATTGCTCATCATCAAAACAAGGAGTGAATTAGTCTCAACTGTCGCTAACGAAATAAGAACCAAACATCCGTATGATTTGCCAGAAGTAATCAGTTTGCCTATTCAAGGAGGTTTACAAGGTAGTTTAAGACAAAAAGTTCACTCTTCTTGTGAATAACTCCAAGTACAGAGTATCTTCAGTGGATTGGTTCCTCTACTGAGCAACCTAAAAAGGCAAATAAAACTTGAATCCTTCCAACTTGAGTTTATTATGCAGATAATACAAGTGTCTAGTAGTAGATTCAGCCTATAATCCTATCCTATTCAGATAGAGAACTATCGCTTTCATTGCTGCTATCTCTTCCTGAAGAGTCTTCTCCTGAACTCGTTGACTTCTTCGAGGAAGAATGTCTCCCTGAGTGACGACTTTTCTTATGCTTTTTATGTTTCTTTTTCTTATCGCTCTTTTTCTTCTTCGGTTTGTCTTCTTTCAAGTCATTTTCGTGAGTTTTCTCTGGTTGGGGAGTCGTTGGCTCTTCTTTCTGTGTTTCTACTGGAACTTGCTCTGTTATACGATTCAACGAAGCAAAATCAGGCTGAATCTGAAACCAGTTCTTAGGAGTATTTTCATTAGGCTTTCCATGCTTGTCTAGTTGACCAGCAGCAATAAGTTGTTTCTTTTTGCTAGCAACTGGACCCAATCCCCATCGCCTTGGATATGTGTCTCTTTCCATAATCACTCTCTTTATACGAGCAATAACACCGTGATCAACTGTGGCCATAACCGCACTAGTCATTTCTGCAATGCCAAGAGCAATAGCTTCGCCTTTCGTAGTCATGATAACTATTTCCTCACCCACTTCAATACCTGATTCGAATCGTAAAAGACCTGGAATCATAACCTTGGCTCCATAGCAAATGGCGTTCACCGCAGAGTCCTTGACCACTACTCTCTTGTAACCAACTAAAAGAGCTTCTAGAGGCATAATTACTCTACGCAAATAGCTTTCATCACCGCAAGTTTCGTACAACCATTGAGCGTCTAAGACATCGTGCATGGTAACAAGACCAGAATTTTCTCCCATTGCTCCTGAACGAACTCTACGAAGTTCTTGCATATGTGCCCCAACACCTAATAACAGACCAAGGTGCACACACAAAGTACGAACATAAGTTCCAGCTTCACAACGAATCCAGAATACTGCCAAGTGCCTGGAGTCATCAAATTCTAACAGTTTACTTTCATATATGGTCCGTATTCGAAGTTGCCTTTTCACAGCAGATATAAGAGGAGGTCTCTGAAATACTGCACCAGTCAACCTATCAACTGCTCTGGCCAACTTGGCTTCTCCACCTTCTCCAAGTGAATCGTGAAGTCGAAGTACAGTGACATATTCCTTTCCTGCACTCTGCTGTGACTTGACAAGTCTTGTTGCGCGATCAATACAGACGATCAGGCAACCTGTGACCTTTGGGTCCAAAGTTCCAGAATGCCCAGTTTTTTCCACTTTAAGTATTCTTTTTACCCAAGCAACCACTTCATGTGAAGAAGGGTTACCAGGTTTATCCAAATTGATAACCCCATATCTAATATATTCCTTTAAAGGTCTCTTCAAAGGGCTATTACCAAACGGTAAGGGAGTGTAATGACTGGTCCGCACGTTCAACTTATCAAAGTTTTTCAAAAGCAGCGGCCAGCTTGTCGTGTCAAGTTCGTGAGATCTCTTCTCCGGCTTTATTTGAAAGTCTTCTCTACGTTGTATCTCACTGAGTGACATTACTTGCTCTGATGATTCGAGTGTCCCTAAAAGAGAAGCCCAGTCACTTAGTCACTTGGCCGTCCGTGCCAAAGCCAAATTGATCAAATGCTTTCAAAAGTGCAACTTGAATTCTTTTTAGAAGCCAACTCCGATACAGTATAATAAAGTAAGAAAACAAGAATTTCAACACCAAACTTCAAGGGCCGCCAAGTTATGCTTTGCTTACCTCGAATATTGATGATGATCAACCTAAGAAGATGTGAAGACACTCTTTCAAGATACATATATAAGCAATGATCGATTGATTATTTATTCTGGACGTTGTCGCTTTCCATGCCTTTGAGCTGTGGCTACAGTGATAGCGGACTGTTTTAAGAACAACAGTTATTCCTCCTATTGTAGATTGAATGTATATTTCTTTCGTTTGTCCGAGTGTGAAGGAGAGTAGGTTATTCTTTAGTAGCCAGGCCGCAGAAAGGTTCCAAATTTCAGTTTGTCCTTTGCCTTTTGTAACGAGGTGTAGTTGGGTTCACCCTCGCTTCAGTCTAAGAACGATTCTGAACTGCTGTAGCGTTTTTTGCTGCATAAATGAGGCACCAAAAGACAGAGAAATGGAGTATCAATATCTGGAGGAAACTTTCGGAATGAGACCATCTTTTATGGAGAAGAAGCAGAAAGCACGTAAATATGACCCACGTTTGTTTTGGGAAAGCTTTTCAAAGAACGAAAAAACGGAAAGTAAGAAAGTTCGTTTAATTAGGAGAAAGCAAGAAACCACAAGGAACGTACACAAGACAACATTGGCCAACACCGAAAGTTTCAGTGCTCTTGAGAAACCCTCAAAAAGCAATGTTTGGCAGGGTCCAACGTGGACACCTAAGGTTAAGGAACCATCTAGAGGAAAATATCTCTCCACTTGTCCCATAACTCAACTAGTGAGTTTGGAAACTAGTCAAAACGTGGCCTTGGCATACTTAGATATGCCTTGTTCTGATTCTGACCTGAAGAAATTGCTCGGTGTTGTAAAGAAAGTTTCTTTTTTAAAAGTCACCCTTATTTTGAAAGGAGCAGACTCCAGTGTACTAGCAAACTCTATGAGTTTTGTTGAAATGGTTGGCAAGGAAAATTGCTACATTGACACAAAAAGTTGCTTTTTTCAGGAGAAAGTTGTCACACCTGGCCAAAGTTGTTGTGTGATGTTGACTTGTAATGAAAATGATGCAACTATTGCCTCTCATTCCATTCAACAAATTATCCAGTCTTTGCAGAATTCAACATGGAAAGTTCAACTGTATGGTTGGCAAGAAGCTCGCCAGTGTTTATTGAATAGTTGCCGTAAACTTCCAGACTCCTTAATTTCGAATGAAAAATATACTGCACAGATATCTTCTCCTGTATCAGAGATTCTACATGAAAGTGCATTTTCAGCAAATGATGGAACAAAGCGAAATTCAGTGAAAGAAGAAAAGGCACGAATCGTTGTCAATCATTCCACATATATTCCGGGACTTATCAAATCGTTGGAGTTGTTATCAGAAGAACCCTGTGTTCAGACTATTGTTCCTGGACGTCTTCGGAACGGTAAAAGTCGTTCGCCTCATTTGCTATTAAGAGTTACTACCACAACACCTACGGGTTACAAGCTGCTTGCTCGTAAAGGTACAACTGTCCAAGAAGTTTTTATCGTAACTTCAGCAGAGCGTCAGTTCATTGAAGAAGTTATAAACAAAGTCAATAAAGAGGCCTCGTAATAGGTTAGATTGTGACTTGTTTTTAAAAGAATCGGGGAGGAGTTTCTTGGAAACTTGTTGTAGGTTCGAAGGAAAACGCATATCTTCAAGTGGCATCATAAATGAAGATAAAAGACCAGCTTGAATAACAGCAACTCGAAAAGTAGTAGTGGGAAAGAGTACCAATTTCTCTGCAACTTTAATTGCTAAACGACCCGATCCTCGTGTTGAAAATATTATTTACAAACTTATTATATAACTATAAAATTTGTTGTTTCCTTTCTTGTTTGGTATGAATCACGCTTGAGCTGAGGTGATACAGTCGATCGTTCCGAAACTTTTGCTTCTTCCAAAGATATGACAATATGATGGGAAATTGTTAGAGCACTTATCCAAGGGCAAAGATTGTAGGAAAACTTGTCCAAACAAATAGCAGCGTAACATTTCTTATGCAGTGCAATAAGACGCAATATTCAAATGTTATAAGCTTTCGTTACACATTATCCCACAACACTGTGGAAAGTTGGTACACTCTGGAGTTGCTAGAAGTTTCTACAACAATAGTTTCAACCCCTCCTTTCTTTATGAACTTTTCGTTTTCTGTGTACGTACACTCTTCGTGTCGAATGACTGGTAAAGAATCAAAATGTGCGTCGGCTAGAAAACTTCAACAGGAGAATAAAAGCCTAAAAGTCTTGGGCTGCTGATGATACATTTGTCTCGAATCGGCTAATTTCTTTCTTCTTCTCTGTCTTTTTGTCGGATTGGAGACGGAGGTCTTTAGTATTCGTTCGAAGACTATCACAAAGTGTAGTGCGTAACACGAATGAGAAATTGGGAGGCAGGCGTTATTGCACTTTCAATAGGTGTTGCCGCTTCAATAGCTCTGTACCTTTATTATTCAAGACAGTTAACAATCGAGAAACCGGTTAAATCCGAAGAAGTTCCAACAAAGTCACAGAAGAAAAAGAAAAAGAGGAAGCAGAAGAACAAGCACAAAGTAAATCATAATGAAGATGAAGAACTAGATCGCATTATTGCTGAAATTAATGGCTCTTCAACTTTGCCAGAAACTGACAAACTGAGGGCAAATCTGACACCTGAAAGCACTTCAAATGAAGAGCTACAAGATAAAGTTAACTCCCGAAAGTCCAAAACTCAGGCAAATAAGTTTGAAGAAGATCTTCGTGCTGCCGTCAACGTGTCGCTAGCGTCTGTCCATGACACAGGAGTTGCTAATGGACCGAGAGAAGAAAGAGTGCTTGCAAGCTTAAACCAAATTACTGACTGGCATTTATTAGATGCTGCAACTCGCTTTTTGATAGCTCAATGGTGTCATACGGTGTATTGCACGTTAACTACTCAAAGTTCAGTACAAGAGATGTCCGCCGAAGAGGTCGAAAGTTTCAGAACATCTTTAGAGAAGACTTATCTGCAACCAGCTTGGGATATCTTAAATACAAAGAATAATAGTCTCAATGCGGAGGACAGGACTCGTTTTGCAGCGCTGCAACTGGAGATTTCTTGTCGTTTGCATAGTCCGGAATTGATGATTCAAGCGTACAACGCTGCTATTGGAGCCATGTCCGATTCGGTTTCTCCACAGGACAGACTAGTACTGTATGCTTCTGCGGCTATAATAGGAAATCCTGAGGAGGTGAAACGAGTCGGTAAACAGTTGGCCTCGAAGGAATTGGAAATATTGCATACAGCATCTATGAGAGAGTCCTCGATGATTGATTACGGTGCTCTATACCATTTGTCAGTTCGACTTGCAGAAGTGGGAAAGAATTTAGGGTTCGAAATAAAATATGAATGGAAAGCATATAAAGTTACGAAGGCTATTTATCGTTTACGTAAGGGAGCTGGTGTGGCACCTCTTCGTCCTGGAGTTGGTGAGGAATGGAATGAACAAGAGAGGAATGAAGATGCACAACTCATTCGAACAGGTTTGACGTTGTCTTTGGTCCTGTTCGCAGTTACTTACTGATACATAGGAGCTATAGTCCATTATGTAAATCCAGGTCCTGTTAAGATACCTATTACTGGTTTTGGTGGTCGACATGAGATGGTATTGTTTGGCTACGTAGATGTAACGGATGGTACCGAACAAGTTCGACACACAGATTTTTATACACTCAAAAGAAGTTCGAAAGATAGTAGTCTTTGGGTCGGCAAGGAACTGGTTACTATGCATGCTCTTACGGTAATTGTTTATCTATCCGAAAGTGTAGCCACTAATGATTATCCTATTAGGGTGCTCGAGCGGGCTCAAAAGTTGCAGAGGGAATACTGGATGTTCAATTATATATGCAACCAGACCCAGAAGCTTCATGGAAAGTATTGTAAGGAAAGCTGGTTTGTGATAGCTATAGGATGGAAGTTTTAATAAAAAGCAGAGTTTGCCTAGAGTACGAAAATTTCAGCAAGATCTTTGATAGCTGCATTGAACTATGTAGTTTTTGCTCTCCTGAAAGTGCATTTTGCCTCGTGACAGACAATATGCAAGTGTTGGATGCTGAATCGAACCAAAACGACAGCAAGTCAGTTCTCGTTGTTTTCACTGGACCTTCGGGGGCTGGAAAGAGTAGTATTATACAGAAGCTTAAAGAGAATTACCCTAATCGAATAGGTTTCAGTGTCAGTCATACTACAAGATCACCACGACCTGGAGAACAAAACGGAGTGGAGTACTATTTTGTTCCTGAGGAAAAATTTAAAGACATGATAGAGAATAATGAGTTTATTGAATATGCAAATGTGCACGGACGCTATTATGGAACAAGTTTTCAAGCAGTAGAAACCGTCCTAAATAGAGGGCAGCTTTGTGTGCTCGATGTTGATGTCCAAGGATGCCGTTCTATTCGTCAGAGAAGTATCAAGGCTATTATAATATTCATTTCACCTCCTTCACTAACGGTACGTGGGTTGTTTCCGTACACTGACCAGATGTGGTTACTTTGGCAATAGGAGTTGGAGTCTAGGCTGCGTTCTAGAAAGACAGAGTCAGAGGCAGATGTAAGGAAGCGCATCGATGACGCAGAAGATGAAATGAAAACTTGTGGAGAGCCTGTAAGTTATGTATACTAAAGTGTGTCTTTCAACTTAGAGCTTGTGCAAAAGAATCTATATGACCTTGTTGTTGTGAACGACTTTTTGGACAGAGCATACAACGAGTAAGTTATATTGTCCATAGGGTACTCTTGAACATTTTACGTATTTATAGAGCGAGGACCTTTATTGCAGAATACTTGAATGACAAGGATCAAAAGTTTCAGCTATCGCTTTAGACATAAAAATGATGAATAGTACTTGTGAAAAGAATATATTTTGTGACGATGACTTACAATACATCACACAAAAGGAAATATATCGAAACTTATTTTTTGCATTATAGATATATTCACACAATATTCTCAAATATGCACTTATTTGCCTTTCTTCTTCGATATAACTTCTTGTAATCCCGGAGAAAGAATTCTCACATTACTCAACATTGTTTGAATACTGTCTTGATCGGGTATAGCTCGTATTAGATCTCGATCTCGAAAATTTCCATTATTCTCTGCCATCTTTAACATTAACGAATTTGCAACCTTGGCAGCCTTTCCCTTCTTCATGGAACCTGGAATTAACTTGACACGATATTTATAACGGGATACTGCTAAGAAAGGAGCACAAACAGGAAGAGCAAATTCAATGATATCTGACTCTAATGGCTGTCCAGTGAACAAATTAACTACGCTTGTTTCATCCGTAAAGTTTTCAGTACTGTTGTTCTCTTCCTCGTCGGCATTTTTCGAGTCCTCTGTATAATTACTGACTTCCTCCATATGATTTCCCTTCCCTTTCAAGCCTTTGTTAATATCAACTGATATTTCCTCTCTTCCATGCTCTTCGTTCGTCGACGATGTTACTTGTTCTGACTTTGACGAACCCAACAAAGCCATTGCCAGATTTCTCTCTTCTAAAGTTTGTTCAGCATACTTCTTCTTCGCTCTTTTCATTTTACTTCGCTTTCCTCGAGGCAACTTGCTTACATCTACATTCTCTATAAGATCAACGGGACTAGTCTTCTTTTCCTTAAAAGTCTCTGGTTGAGCTTGCTTTGTGTGGCCAACTTGCGTCGAATGATCTCTTGCCTTCTTCGTCCTCGAATATTTGATCAATTCCAAATTTTCTTCACTCCTAAACTGGTCAAGCTCATCTTCTTTTGTCGCCAGCATTCCTGTCGAATCCAACTGTAATGTTTTCAGATTATCTGGAAGCGACTCATGATATTTGTCAAAAAGATGTGCAACGTCTGCTTCTTGCAAATTGTTTTCATGGTAAAACTGATCTGCATTTCCCGTTGCACTTGTAGGAAACGTTTCCAAGTTGTCAAAATCAGGTTCGTTCTCTGCACAGTCTTCATTTGTTTTTAAATGACCTTCTACAGCTTCGTTCAAAGGTCGTCTCTGTCGTTCGTTTTCATGGTCTCTTGTGCAAGATGGATCCATTTTAAACAATATTCCATAACCCATTACCAATTGTGAAGGAGGAAGATAGTTTTTCTTTCCTCTTATCATAAATGAGCCCGTTGTGAGGTATTCTCCACTGGGGGCTGTCTTTGAGACTTGGCTGGCATGGACCCACCACGCCGATGAAACAATCTTACTGCTCCATGCTGAAGAATGGCACATAGCAAATGCGCCAGCTTCTATTAACGTCTGAAGAGGTACGGGCTTGTCTCTAAAGCGATTCTTTACAACCACACTCGAAGCACCGTGAATGTCAGCATGGACATAAACGTCAAAGGTTTTCATGTAACGCTTAACAACCTGTTCATTCTGTTGTGCATCCTTTCCGGCTATGACAAGAAAATTCTCAGAACTAATGAACCAGTCAAACTTTTCGAACCAAGCAGGTTTTCTGATTTCTCTTATGGCAACTGCGGGCTTCAAAGATCTTTGCTGCGAACGTTCCATTTGTTTAGATGCTTTCTTTTCGGCAACATTTAGTGCTCTCTTCGTGGCTTCCATAGTCTTCTCTTTCTTTTCTTGCGCACGTTTTCTACTTTCAAAATAACGGGCAGCATTAGCAAATGCACTCAAGGAGAGGTCCACATCTGCAAGTACAACTGGCTTTGATGCATTCAGCTCTGCAACCATTCTTTCCGTTTGAAAATGTTCTTCTGTTTCATCAGTATCGTCATAGTAAGTAATATCTTCAGACTGATACTGAAAATTTTCGTTCACAAACTCATCTTCTAATATAGGATCGATAGGCAGCATAAGTGTGATTTCATTTCGATCTAAATGCAACGAGTGAATTGTTTCTGCAACAGGATTGCCTTTCTCCTTTTCTTCTTCCAACATCTTATCAAGCTCATCCCAAGCAACCCCATTTGCTATCATTGCTCGAACAACCCATATTGCTTTGTCAACTTCATCCGCATTCAACTCAATTGCCTCGGCAATCTTAAAATTTTCTTCTTTCGCCCTTTCAAGTTCATCGATGCGACGTTCCAAGTCCTTTCTAAGTGAATCTACCTTCTTGCTAACTACTGATTCCTGTTTGGAGGCTACTATCTGAGCTCTCTCCTTTTCTAAATTGGCAAAATAAATATCAACAGCTTCATTAAATGTTGGAAACTCAATGTGGGATGTGTTGCTTAAGTGGCATAACAAAAAGGGACTAAAGTCTTCGTATAACAAACGTTCGGAGTTTGACATAGACACATCTGTAGTATGAGCATCCTTCCTGTAAAATAAGTATCCACGTTCCAAAGACAAGCTCTCACAAGTACTATCATTATCACATAAACTGGACTCAAAGCTTTCTAGACTCTGGAGAAAAGACAAAGTCTTATGAGATACACCTTCTTCGTTGTCTTCCGCATTCAGAAAAAGTTCCTTTATCTTGGTCTTGGGCTCGAAACCTGAAGCTACTAGGGCGTGTTCAATTACTTGTGGGCCACAATACAATCTAGTGGATAAAAAGTTTCGAACAATATCTGTTTGGGACCCGTTCTTCAACAAAGCCAAAACTGAGTTCTTTGACAATGATATATTGGAACGAAGAAGATGAACCGGATACTTGTTTCTTGTAAAAATATGAACAGGCTCCTTGGTTACACCAAACGGCCCTTTGTAACTTCTCAACGCAGAAAGAATGGTATATTCCTCGTCTGTCAGAACAATATTTCCAGAAGAGTAAAATTCCACTATAAGTCTGCAGGGTCTCTCTATTGTTGAGCCTTCGAATACTCTTGAACTGAAGACTAGTTCCACCACACGGTCGGCACCCAACGTTCGTATCTCTTGTATTTTCCTCGAACGGATATGTTTCCGCAACTTGACAGAAAAACCAGAAGGAATATTTGCCTTATCTCTATAGAAACGAGTTTCGTGGATTCTTATACCGGACTCTATTAAAACAAAGGTTTTTTCCCAGTTACTGTTGGAAGACTCTTCTACAACAGATATGGTCTCCTCAACGGAAATTTGGTTTCTTGAGGGAACTGAAATTTTCAGCAAGTATGTCGTCGGTGTTACGTCATAAATATTTACCACGCGGGCACCTATGAAACGCCTCCGAAGATACTTGACTTCCGCTTGTAAGTCCAACAAGGAAAATCGGTTTCGGGGCATAAAGAGAGAAATTATTGATTATTGATTGTCTTGTTGTTGACTTTTCAGGCTTCAAGCTGCCGTTTTCGTTGGGCATGTTGATACTACCTTGTAGTCAAGACGCTATTCAAATACTGTCATTCGGTAACCCACTTGAGATTCTCGGATTCCGACAGGATAGACTAGTTGTAGAGCCGCGAGAAGGACAAGTGTTAGTTAAGATGCACTTGGCTGCATTGAATCCTTCGGATGTGTTCACCGGGAAGGGACAATATCCCTGTGATAGGGCATTTTTAGAGAGAGAAACTGGCATTGTTTCTTGTTTGGAGCATTGTGGGACTGTCGTTCAGACTGGTCCTGCTGTTTCTCTGTCCATAGGGACGAGAGTGGCAGTATGTATTTCTGGAACATGATGCTGGTTCTTGACAGTCGTTTGTGACTGCCGAGGAATCACAGTGCTTCCCTGTTCCAGAAGAAATGGAAGATTTTTTGCTGCACGACTCTTTGTTAATCCTTTGAGTTGCTCTCGGAATTACTCGGCTTATTCGTGGCTCGCCGCAGTACAAGAGAATCCTTAGATAGTACAAACTGTTGCGAACTCATCGTTGGGAAGTTTGCTTATTCAGTTGACGAAAGTTTTTCAACTCAAAACTATCAACATAGTTTGCACGAGCAGCCAGAAAAACACGCTTTTACAGTTGGTGCCAATGCTGTAATTTCTTTAGAAGAAGAAAAGGATGTTATAAAGAAAGTCCGAGAAACAACTGATAGTCTTGGTATTGCCGCTGTATTGGATGCAGTAGGTGGAGATATTGGAACATTAGCGCTTCAACTCCTTGGAAGGAATGGTCTCTTTATTGCATACGTTAGAATGAGTGGAGAGCCCACTAGAGTAGTGAACCGACAGCTTATGTATCAGGGAATCGTTATTCGCGGTTTTTGGCTTACTTCTTTCCTTCAAGAGAACTCAAAAACTGAGCTGGTGGATTCGGTAATTGATTTGTGGAGTCAGAAGTGCCTTACTCCTTCAATGGAGGCGACGTACACGTTGGAAAATTACAAGAAGGCGTAAAGAGACCAGTTTGCTCCGAACAGAAAAGTAAAAATTCTGTTTCGTCTGAGTTGAGGATTTGCTGTCCCGTGGAGTTAGGCAGAATGTTATTGTTCATTTTAGTTGTCTTAGGAGTTAAGAGTTGTATTTGTTGTAAGAAATAGAAAATTGGAGACTTAGCACTTTAACAAGAGTTTATCAGTGAGGTGTTGAGTACTCTGGTGTTTCTTAAACTTTTGAGCAGACAAGCGATATGTTCAGCAAGTGGTATGGTATCGGTGACGAGGAACCTCCGACACCCTATAGAGGAGAACTATAAGGCTCTGTTGGGTCTTCGCAGCGTGTGGAACTGAAATTCTTTTGGTACAGTTGATTTTCTTGTTTTAACACTATTCGCTGCAAGATTTGGTGCGTCTAGGGCACGTTGGAAGTTTTCTCGACTTTTCATTATTGTCTCACGCAACTTCCTTCTTTCTTCTTCAATTCTCCTCAACTCCATCTCTTCATGACTATTGATGCTTTTCTGTTTGTACATTTCTGCCCTTCTTGCAGTATGTTGTCCAAAGGCTACCACGCTAGGAAATTCTTTATGGCGATTGGCATGACTTTGTTTCTCGCGTTCTTCTAATGCTTTTTCTACACAATGACGAAGTCGTGCGTCGGATCGAAAACAAGGTGTCTTGGCTTGAGTCGGTTTAGGTTTCCATGCCAGTCCATATTCTTTTGGAGTTCTTGGCTCCATGACAGTTTTAGATTGTTCTCGGAGTTTCTCAACTCTTTCGCGAAAACGAAGTGCTCGTTCATCAGTGAGGAAGTTAGGTGTCTGAGGTTGTGTTGTATGACAGTTTGAAATCCTTTTGTTTGTGCCAGTCTTCTGTCGTTCTGTAGCTTTTTTGTTTCTGTGTGTCGCCTTCTTATGCGGTAAACTATCTCTGGCTTTGGAAGAAAACACTTCAGTTCTGCTCATATTGCGCGCTTCCAGTTCTCCGTCAACTTCCTCGTTCGAATTTCCGATCGGGACTCTTTTCGCAAGCATATTTTTCACGATATCTTTGTTTTTCTTATTTGAAGTTATTTTGAACGCATGAACCTTAGATATGGAGTCTCCTAGGGTTTTCGGCTCATTTTCACACGGAACCAATAACTTTTCGGCCCTCGTTGAGCTATAGAGTTTATGTGAGTTCCTTTGCATTCCTTTCGATACATTTGGTTGAATCTTTAAATGATTCTGTCCTTTTAGAGAAAGTAAATTTATCTGGTTCGTTGTCTCTGTTAATATCTGTTCTCTGTCATCTCCTTGTGTTCTTGGACTAGCTATGTTAAGCTTCTTCGGCTCATCATGAGAAATTCCATCATTTTTGAGTTGTGACTGCTTTGTTCGAGCTGTCACCATATTGCAGTCTATTCTAAACTTGCCTTTCGGAAACCGTTTACTCGCACTCAGTTCCGTCCCTTTTGCTGTTTTGTGGCGTTTTCCACTTTCTGAATCATGCGAAGAGAAATTGTAGTTAGTATCAGTTGAGGAAGAGTTTCTCTTCATTTGATCAAACCACTCATCCGCGCCGTCATTGAAACCTTCTTCCGATGCTGCATATCTTAGGTCAACATATTTTGGAGCTTCAAACTCAAATAAAGGTTCGACCCTTGTTTCATCTTCCATTGTTCTCCAATGCAAGGATGGAAAGTGAGTGATTAGGGACTACTTGTTTCAAAATTTTTGGCGGGTGGACTCGAATTCAAAACCAGTTGGCTCATCAGCCCCCCTTCGTTATTTCTACCAATTATTCTAGAGAAAACCAGCAAACCACTGTTTTCACTTCCATGGAAGGGAAGAAGTTTTCATGATTCCACTGCTATAGTTTCCTTACCATTCGACACTCATGAGAATGAGATCATGTTCTGTCATATAGCTATTGATCAAATACTCTATACAACTCTTATTTGTTCTCCTACGCCTACCGCGGCGACAAGAATAAAAACAAGTATTACAAAAGATCTGAGAAATATAGCTGTTGAAGCTGGTACAAGGTGTACCAAAGAAATTCTCAACAACAAAGATTCAACGAACGAAGAAACTTCCTACTTGTAACATAATAACTCCTAAAATGCTCATATTGAATTACTGGTGCTACCCAAAATAGTGCTATAGAAGCAAAAAAGGACTTTATAATTGGCAGCTGCCAAAAGTGGTCGTGAGTTAGACCAAAATCAGAAATAAACGTGATATTCACATGAGTGTGTGAGTCTGTCTTCAAAATACGTAGTACAGAGATGACAACGTGTAATTCGTCTTAAAAACTTATAGAGGGTACAAAAGCCTTGCAATAGAGAAATTTCATCAAATGAGAAGCCTAAGAACAGCTAATAAAAATCCATTCATCCGGTTACAGATTTGGGATTCTTCGAGGACGCAGGAGTTGTTGGCGCAACATGAGTGGTAAGATACCAACTGAAGACGTGCCGGACCATCCGCTTCTAAGACGGAATGTTTATTGGACCCCATGGCCACGTCTGGCAAAACTTGTACCCAATGAAAGGGTTCGAGTTATTGGAGGTGTTCTGACCATTATGGCTTTAAGTGGCGTGATATTTTATACCAATTTACAATTCCGTAAGTAGACTGAAGAAGAGAAGACCTGTTTTTGAACTTTGTATAGGGAGACCTGTGCGTACCTTGAGTCCTGAGTGGATTGAAGCGGAACGTCGCAAGGAGTTTGCAAAGGAACGAGAGTCGGGACCCCCTGTAGAACTTGATCCCATCTTACACAGACGTGGTTATCACCACTGAATATTTCTTCTGCGAAGTTAGTGGTGCTTAAACACAAAAGTTGCTCATATTTGTTGTGTGATAAAAAGTAAAAATTTGACTCTGAAAATAATGTATTTTCGTTTTTGCCAAGCGATTTGAAAGAGCAGTTGCACGGACTGTCAGTTGTTTCGTTGAACTTATGGTACTTAAGTTTAGTGCTAATCTACAAACGCTCATTTTAAGGCTCTAGGTAGTTTCAGAGATAGTGGCAGCAACGTTTATTTATGTATGTGGTCTCCGCAGAGCATATCGAATAATTCTCAGAGGCGAAAAGAAAATACGCAACTACTTGTAAGTAATTTACTCTACCTTTTTGTTATGAGATAACCTCTTCCAAGGCCTATGCAGACCAAGAGTGGAGCATATTATTCCCTTCAACGACGTTTTTTACGAAGGGTTTTCAAGGCGATTCAGAGTGCCATTCAATACACACAAAACTGGAAGCGCAATAAAAGTGTTACTAGTGACCACACTGGTCTATCAAAAGAAAAAGAGCTAGCCAAGCAGCAGGGTAAACATATTTCGAGTCTATCTGGAAGGAACAGAACAAGTCGAGCAAAGAAGAAAGACGAAGACGTCCAACAAGGGTTACAATTGGGAACGTTTGAAGAGTCAAAGTGTGAAAATGCATACGTACGTTTGCAGGTGAAGGGAGGACGCGATAAAAGTAAAACGGGGTCAGAGACTGACGAACCTGAGAGCCGAGCCCTGTGAAACTTTGTTGGGCTGAAAAGTTGTAAATACACAGCCTCTAGTTAGTATCTTTTTTGTCGAAGCCTAGTTAGTATCTATTTTTGTCGAAGCAAGTCGTGAAAGGGATAGCTTCAATTTTATTGATGTTGAAAACTTTAGCAAAAGCTATTTCCTGAATTGCTTCATTGGCTTTCGCATGTAAAATAAGAGAAGGTTTTTCCAGTGAAGGCATATTTAGATTGTTCTTTGTAGCACTGTCACTAATTAGAACTTGGAAAGCCTACTGGTGGTCTTTACACTGTGGAGAATGCTTCTTTTCTTTTCGAAGTCATTCATATTCATTTGTATATAATTCCTCATATTGTTTGTATTGGAGGCTTGGCATGTATACTTGTGGGACAGCACTGTCATCATTTTTCATGGATCGGCTAATGATGGTAAGTGCATTACATCAAGAATCATGAAACAGTGGTTTTCTTCAATTGAATAATCATCACAGACAAAAATCCTACGGATACCTTCAGTACTAAACAATACCACAATTAACTGCACGTACTCTAGGCTCGAATTTTTTGAATACTCACCTTGTATCCTCTTTATACTCTTTGGTAAGCGGCCCTTGAAATCTTAACTTTTGAAAGGAACAATCATCTTTTGCGGAAAAGTTCATTAGATTCTTTCCCAAGTAAAATGTTTCTTTGACAAAGAACTGTTCAACCTAAAAAATTGATAGCATTTATTCATCGTTTTCACTTGTAAGTTGAAGAGCTTTTTCGATGTCCTCCATCACAAAGAGAATGCTATGAGAAATCCAAGGCAAACTGCTTTGAACAAACTGTCAAAAGTTAAGGTTCTGTTAGAGTTTAACTATTATTATTGATAAGAAGTGAACAACTCTAGTTGTAAAATTTTCCATTTTAGATAAATTTTCATTTTGAGCACCAAGTAACAATTTGCTTTACCCGCGAATCGAAGTTTCCAGCCTATTCGATCTTAGCAATTGTCGGACCGAAAGTCATGGACGCTAAGAACAACATAAAGAACAACAGAGAAAGTGCTTCAAAAGACCGACAGAAAGCTAAAGACGTTCGTCTCTCAAATATTTCCGCTTCTAAAGCAGTTGCTGATGCCGTTAGGACAAGCTTGGGTCCAAGAGGGCTTGATAAGATGGTGCAGGAAGAAGCAGGGGACGTTCTTATCAGCAACGATGGAGCTACAATTTTGTCGAAAATGAGAGTGGAACACCCTGCGGCAAAAATGGTAAGAAAGCAAGAATATGTATTTTCATGTTTCTTATTTTTTCTGCAGTTGGTGGATCTTTCCAAAGCGCAAGATATCGAAGCTGGAGACGGAACTACGACAGTGGTCGTGATTGCAGGTTCCCTTTTAAGTGCATGCCTTACTCTACTTGGAAAGGGAATCCATCCTTCTCTGATATCTGATGCTTTTCAATATGCAGTCGAGAAGGCAGAGGAGATTCTCGATAAGGCGGCACAACCTGTCGATGTCAACGATCGTACAGCGGTGATACAAGCTGCAGCAACTGCCCTTAGTTCAAAGGTTGTCTCACAACACGCTACGTTATTAGCCCCTATTGCGGTTGACGCCGTTACCAGGATCGCAAACTTAGAAGAGCCAGACGCCATAGATTTACGCAATATTCGAGTGATAAAGAAATTGGGAGGAACTCTAGATGATACGGAGCTCTTCGAGGGTCTGGTGCTGAATCAGCACGTAAACAAGAGTGCAGGAGGAGTGACCAAAGTTGCTGGTGCCAAAGTTGCTCTTATTCAGTTTTGTTTATCTGCACCGAAGACAGATATCGAAAATAACATTATTGTGCAGGATTATTCAGCTATGGATCGAGTTCTCCGTGAAGAGAGGCAGTATATTTTAAATCTCTGCAAGAAAATCAAGGTTTGTTGTTATCTATCCGTGAAAGATAAGCTTTGTCATGACTTTATTTAGAATACTGGTTGCAACGTTTTGTTGATCCAGAAATCTATTCTTCGTGATGCTACAAGCGATCTTTCTCTTCATTATCTTGCAAAAATGAAAATAATGGTGGTTCAGGATGTTGAAAGAGAAGAAATTGAGTTTATTGCCAAGAGTCTCCATTGTGTACCTATTGCGGGAATCGATAGTTTTGTTCCTGAAAAGTTGGCAAAAGTTGATCTTGTAGAAGAAGGTGAGAAGGTTTGTGTACAGAGGAAAACTGTCAACTAACTTTGTTTGATATAGTTTCAGTTGGGTCGGAGAAGATGGTGAAAATGTCTGGCATACAAGGCAAACATAAGACAGTTTCAATTATAGCTCGTGGCTCCAACAAACTTATGTTGGATGAAGCAGAACGCTCTCTTCACGATGCTTTTTGTGTGGTTCGTTCGTTATTTAGGAGACGTTTTCTAATTGCTGGAGGAGGTGCTGCCGAAACTGAAGTGGCTGTAGGTCTCAACAAAATTGCCAAGACATTGGAAGGTGCTGCTGCTTTTTGTGTAAGAGCTTTCGCAGATGCTTTAGAGGTTATTCCGGTAGGATAATATTATGGTTACGAATCAAAGTATTCATTTTATCATAGTATACTTTGGCCGAAAATGCAGGTTTACCTTCGATAGAAATCGTGACGGAGTTGAGGAATCGACACGTGCAAGGAGATAAGAATGCAGGGATTAATGTCAAAAAAGGAAACATTAGTAATATGGTTGAGGAAAACGTCGTTATGCCACTTCTTGTGACAGTTAGTGCTTTACGACTCGCAACAGAATGCGTCCGAATGATTCTTAAGATTGACGATATTGTGATGACTCGCTAGGCCAGTTCTTTCGGATGCATCATTCGTGATATTCTAAAATAAACCAGAATTCATTGTAAGAATTCATATCTTACTCACTGCGATGCAAACGGAAAGCAGCTCCGGCAGCTCTAACAGCAGCTGCTGCTGATGCTGCGACTGCACCAACCATACCACTTCGACTTGCACGAGGCGTCAATGACGTTTCAGCAATACTATCGTCATCATTCATATTATCTTGTCGTTTCTCACATAAAGTGGCAAAGCCACCTCCTCTTAAACGCAACTTTAATGGTTTCTGCCGATAATTTTCTCCTTGTTGGACTACACTATCCTCCAAAGCAACTTTCTCACTCACGTCGTCATTTCCGTTCAGAAGACTTTCCAAGTTCTCTGAAAAATGTTGTTTGTAGATTTTAAAAGCCACCAGAACAAGTCCTCGCTTTAAATGTTCTCTTTTTCGAACCAAATCACAAAGATTTCTCACTTCCTCTAAGTTCTGATAAAGTTTCTTAAGTCTCTCTAGATGAAGACTGATATCATCCTCTGATTCCAAGGCTGATATGCTTGGTGAGATGCTATATTCAAATTTGTTGTTGTCATCTAAAGACACGGTGCGCACGAAATCATCTTTACCTTGCAAACTTGACATATTTGGCTTCTGATTTAATTCTATCCCATTGCCTCCCCCGCTGCTTCTTCTCCTCTTCCTTAAAGAGACGATTCTGCTGTGCTCTGTAGCAGAGAAATGTGCTCTTGAGTGCTTAGGGCACAATGCTACCAACGATACACCTGCTCCTTTACTTGGATCTTCCTTGATTTCCATATGCAAACCAGCTGAAATTCCACAAGAAACATGAAATGCTCTCCCACAATGACGAAGTGTACATTGAATACAGGGACCAATATTACGTTGATTGCATACCGAACACTTTAAACTCCACCTTTCTGCAATTACCTTCTCAGAACCCATAATTGGTTCCATTGCCTCAGGATTATCAAAATAGGTCTCGGGAAGCCACATGGCACAAGATACGTGAGCCCATTTGCCTTCAACGTTTGTAGGTTTCAGTGCACCTCCAACCATAGGACAAAGAATGCAACGATGAGAATCAGGGACCGATTCATCTGAACTTGGATAATGATAACCCAACGACGACTTAGAAATCTCCGAGTCATTCCTATCCGTCTTGCCCACTGCAATACAGGAACTACAAAACCAATCACCTTCAGGGATTGAGCGCACTCCATAACAGGTCTGATGAACTGCAACATGACAGCCATCACAAAGGATTATATCGTTTCCAATTTCATCACAATCTCCACTACCACATACTGAACAACATGCAGTAAGTTCTTGCGGAAGATCAGGAGGAAAATCAAAGTTATCTTCTTCCTTCACAACTGGTTTCAGTTTCACAGGGGAAACTGAAGATGAATTCTTTGCAGCAGCATTCCGAATAACTTGTGTGCGTCGTCGATGAGGACCGGAATCGACAGGTAAGACGTCCTCCTTTGCTTCCTTCATCGCAGCACTATCCTGCAGAAGTTCACGTAAACGTTTCTGTGCTGTGTTGACAGACACGACACCCCCATGACGAAGACAAGATGGTCGACTGGCATCAACAGCTTTGCGTACCTTTTGAATCCCTTTGAGGCTCATTAAGATCTTCTTCTCCATCTTCAAGTCTGTCTTCATGCTGCTCTCTCGATTGTAAATATGCTTTAAAGCACCAGCTATCTACAAACCTGTTAAAATTATGCCAAGTTCGTTATTTCTACTCACTTTTTCGATAGTGCCCTTGTGGTCTCCAAACAAGATTTGCTCTTGTTCGATAGTTTTCTGAGTAGCTTCCCATATTTCATCGCTGTCACAGAGTTCACGCGTATTCCTATTCTTATCAGGGTTTAAGAAGGAATATACAACTCTGTCAATCTGTTGACGATCGATTATTTCAAAGTTTAATAACTGAGACTTTCCAATATTATGCAATTTAAATAAAGCAGCTGCACTCCAGTCCTTTTTCTTGAGCCTCAAATGAGCTTCAACCATGCCCCTCTAAAGAAACTTTAGGAGCTTCTTCAAAATTGATAATTGCTACGTACCTCGTTCCTTTCATTAGAATGCATATCGTTTCGAATCTTTTGTTTCGAATTCAGAACAGCTTCATGGCTTCGATCTTCACTATATATGGAAGACTTTTTTGATTTCTTCAAAATCCTTGGCTGCAATGTGTTCAGCACCGCGTTAATATCGTCTTTGGATGAAGAATGGTAATGCGACATTTTATGAAATGGACAAAAAATCAGAAATTGGTATCCTCCTTCAGCAGCCGACACTATAAATGGCTTTTGACCGGCGTCTCGCGCACAGTAAACATGAAAACACTGAGAACAATCAGGAAATCCACAAGAAACTGTAATGCCAGAATTATCCTTTGAACAGAATACACAATTGCCGTTTGGTGACGTATTCTTCGCCATTTCCAAATTCACAATGGGTTCCATAAACTGAGTGTTCTTCACAAAAACTTTCGGCGTCCAAAGAGCACAATACAAATGTGCAAAATTTCCATCCTCAGTTTTCTTCAACGCACCTCCTTTCCTACTGCATATTACACATGATGCCATGAAAGCTTCTTCTGAGCATGGAGAGCAAAGAAAAAATCGCTTCAAGCCTTTCATCGATGCAAAAAGGACATCTTCATATTCTTGCACCCCGTAACACAAAGCATGAACAGTTACTCCACAAATGATACAAGAAGCAAAGATTAACCCAGAACTATAACTATCCTCAAGACCTTCGTTGATTCCATTAAAACACACCTCACATTGTTTGCAAACCACACTATCCAACCATTTCAATATGAAATTTGAAGAACCTTTCATATTAGTGAGTAGCTGAAATAGGCATCAAACATAAACATATACCTTTCCATGACACTTCACTTGTATCTCTAGCACGATGTCTGGCAGTTGTACGGGCATGACATGCTGGACAAGAAGTGCCTTTGCGATGATTGTGTTTCAACTCTCCAATATGTTCCTGCTGGGTCATTTCAATCTGAGGAAGTTTTGGAAAAACATTCAGTCTTTCTGACGAGATTTCGGGTTCAAAACCTTTTGAATCACTCAAACGGTCAAATTCCTTCAAAAAGGAACTATCTGGCTTTACTTCTCTTTTTAATGAAGGATGCCAAATCAGTGCTGTAGATTTATCTGGCATTAGGTAACCCTCTCTTAACAACATATCTTCAACAGTTGCTTGGCGAAGAGAGTCTATGGTATCAATATGGTATTGTTGTAGTAATTCTTCGATACACTTCTTCGCCTGTTCCTTGTCGATATTCACCAAAAACGCTTCGTCTTTCAACCAATTAAAACGATAATATCGCCCACGATGAAACGGAGTATACTTCAATTCATCTATACTTGCTTGTAAATGTTCCAAAAAAGATAGCTGCCATTCTCTAATAGAACCAGTTAGAAACCTTGTTGGAGTCCACTTCCACATTTCCTCCGCATTTTTAGGTAAACATTCCATTGATGAGCCAAAAATGCTCTCTAGACAATTATTTGTAAGTACCTGGTTCCATACACCCTTCAAACAATTTGGAAAAACGGCTTCTACAATGTTTTCTACCAAAAACTGCTTCTCCTCTTCATTTTCCTGGAAATCTTCAAGACAAGGAACGTCTTTACAAGAAGAAGTCACTTCATTCTTAAAGTAGCCAGAATGAAACTTCAAACGGAACAACGCGCCAATAAAGCTACAGGCGTCCTTATCAGAATATGAAATGAAGTTGTTTCTTTCTTCTAAACTCCACTTTCTTCTCCTACTCCGTATAGTAGTTGTATCTTCTTCCGACACTTGGTTCTCTGAGGAATAGCTTGCATTCTTAGGTAGAAACAAAGGGTGCGCCTTCTGCACCTCAACAGAGTTCGCCTTGCTCACGGATTTATGGTCTCTGCACCCAAAAAAGGTTTCTACGTTTTCTCGTACGCTTTCTTCTGAAGCAAAAGGACTGGGAATGCCTTCAAGTGTAGCTTTGTGTTCGAATTTGTCAGTACTGCAAGACTCCATTGCCTCCAAACCGCAGTTTCTCTCTGATGAAAATTTTGAACCCAGTGCGTCGTGTAACTTATTCAGTTCTTTGCTTTCCACTGACGGGTCTGAAACACTATGAGTTGAAGAGAGAGTTTTCCTTCGCCTCTTACTTCGGTTCGAATTTGTCACTTTGGACCTTGAGGAGGAGGGCATAACCCTAGCAAACTTATTACTGCGACTTGTTAAAAATTCGTTCACTCATAAAAGCCTGCAAAAAGCACACTATGTCGACTTGCTGTGGTCTTTGCAACGGTATGTATGTGAACACTACGAAAATTCTTCAATTTGAGGCCATTTATTAGGGGAGGCGTCATTCATTTGGATGTAATATAGAATGTAACAGTTTATGAGTTTATACAAACTAAGTTCAAACTTTGCAGAGAAGCAAACAGAAACAAACAACATTCAAAAAAATTTTCCTACGTTTGTCCTTGTCTTACTATCTCTTCCCACATCATAGTTTTCAGTTGCTCCTTTGTTACTTGCGGCGAATCAAACTCGAAACTAAACTTACTTGGGCTATAAAGATTCAGTAACCTACTCAAGTTATTTTTAGGATAATAGCTTACCATACAGGTTCATCCGTTGGGTCGTGTAAAGAGCTCAGATAAGGATGCGACAGGGCATCTTCAACGCTACAGCGTTTGCGAGGGTCGAACTGTAACATTCGCCCCAGCAAATCCAGTGCAAGATTAGACGCGTCGGGATATAGTTTGCGCCAAGCAACGGGATTCTTTCGTGGAAGAGAACGGATAAACCGTAATGCCTTCTCACTTTCTATATATTCAATGTCTTGATCACTTGGTGTACCAACAACATCAATTATGAGTCGCAACTGGTGCATGTAATCTTTGCCTGGAAATAAAGGCCTTCTTCCCAAGAGTTCTGCAAAGATACAGCCGACGGACCAAATATCAACCGACTTATCATAATGTCGGAAAGACAACATAATTTCAGGAGCTCGATACCACCTTGTGGCAACATATTGGGTCATAAACTCACCTCCGAGTTCGTTCTTGTTTCAGGTCATTTTGATACTACAGCGAATGGAAAATTTCACTTACAAAACTTGCAGAACGTGCAAGGCCAAAGTCACAGATCTTAATATCACAATTACCATTTACTAAAACATTACTTGGTTTCAAGTCTCTATGAAGCACATCAGCCGAATGTACACTAGACCAAGTTAAGTGTCTTCAGATTTTCAAGAATGATACTTACTACTTAAGAGCTCTCAATATCTGATATATAAAGTATTGAAAATGCTCTTCCGTTAGTGACTGTTTAGAAACAATGATTTGATGAAGGTCCGTCTCCATAAGTTCAGTCACCAGGTAAACATCTTCAAACGCTTCAAAAGAAGAGGGACGCAGAATTTGTTTCAAGCCAATAATATTTTCGTGCTTAAAATGCCTTAAGAGCTTTACTTCCCTCAAAATTCTTCGAGCGTCCGTAGTGTGATCAAAACATTTGGTAATCTTCTTTATAGCCGCCAATTCTCCAGTTACTTGGTCCTTTGCCGAGCTGTGGCTGTTATACAAGACGCACTTACACAATATTGAACTTACCATACAATTCCATAGGCTCCGTGGCCGATGGGGCGAAGGAGCTTAAACCTCTCGGGACAGTCAAAACGACTTCCACACACCAAATACGAACGAACGGTGTCAAACGAAGTCTTTGCAAATTCTTTACCAGCAGCAGTCGGGGGAGCCTGTTGTTCAATTATTTGTCTATCCTCGCTTTGCTTATGAGCTCCTCTTTGAAAAACTTGCTTGTTTTGTGCAAAGTTGAATGGTGCTGGAGACGGTGGTTGGGCTCGTTCCATTCTCGAGCAAAGGCCTCGAAAGAATTCTTTAACCCAAGCAAACCACGATACAAGATATTTTGCCTTTTTCTGATGTATACGATGAAGCACTTCTTTCTTGCCTTATTAACATGTAACAGATATATTGTCAAGCAGCCCTTCTCTATGTTTTTAACCAAGGAACTGTTCCGTTATCCCCTGTTTGACACGTGTCCATTTCTTAGATATTCGAGAACCCTTGCGAGCCTAAAAATAGTTTAACACTAAATTTGCAAGCTTTTGAATACTGCAAGCTCAAGCTGGTTTGTAAACATTATGCGTTTAAGGAGTAGTTATCTGACATAATGTTTCCTATGACGACTCTTTATACTATATATACACTTCACTATAAATGTTATCGATGAGAACGGCAATATTCTTTATTATTTGGAAAGATTATTTACTCAAATAGGGGTTTAGCCAGCAGCACAAGTTTTGAGGAAGTTTTCTATCCTTCCCCAATCGCAAATATCTGTTCCATGGGGGGCTGCGTTCCCTTACCACGGAGATCTCCCCTCTTTATGTGGGAGGCCCCGGAAATGATCCTGGAAAGGAAATTTTCTCAGCTGACAATCATCATCATGGGCAATGGGGTTGATCTACCTTTTCGTCGTCACTAAAGCGACTTTGTCCAAAAGCTCTTTGCGGCCTTGAGGTATGTTACGAAACTGTCCCTTTTTCATAACCTACAAACAACGCTTTCCAGTATAACTAACAGGCGGAGAAAGCTCTTGATTTATCGCCTCTTGAGGCAAACTTGACAGGCTTTTTAAGAACGTTAGTTCTATGTCAAAACGGAAGACGTCTTGTAGCTCTTCTGAAGTTGAAAAGGAAGAAATTGAAGACGGATACACTCTTCCTTTGCTGAATAGTAAGTTTATTGCAAAAATTGTTCTCTCGCTGAAAGTTGTCTGATGGCTTTCGACTTTCCAAAATAGACTCGCAAGAAATTCCCTTGAGAAAGGAAATTTTCGTGAAGAAATTGTTGCTCTGTAAATCTTTTTTGTCATCTTCGAAGCGAAGTAAAAGTGAGGAAGGTATTCTCAGGACTCACGCGGACTGGATAGAAGTTCGTAGAAGGATACTTTTCGAACTTATAGACTATGTAAGTGTCACTGATGACCCGTTTGAGGAGCAATCCCTACAGTTGGTTGTAAGTCTTCTAGAGGAGATAGTTGGTGCAGAGCGGTCCGTATCATCAACTCGCTTTGCTCAACTCTCTTTTTTCGATGCAAAGGACAAAACTGATGTGCCGATATCATTAGAAGTAAGGGAAAATGAAACGAAGATAAAAGATTCCGAATGGTCTATTATTCAACTTGTGTACGAACTGTTTATTCAGATGATCATTGCAGATGGACTAGAGATCAGATGCTTTCTCAAGTATATAACAGAATCCTTTATCTCTAAGCTATTTCATTTATTCCGCAGTGGAGATGTAAGAGAGAGGGATTATCTCAAAACTGTTTTTCATCGTATTTACCAAAGATTCATAAGACGTCGATCTTTCTTGAGAAAGAAAATCAACGAATATCTCTTTTCTTATGTTTTTGAAGGAGAACCTTGTTGTGGCATAAGAGAAATCTTGGAAATACAATCTTCAATTGTTCATGGCTTCGCAGTTCCTTTGAAAGAAGAACACAAAGATATGCTGTTTCGATATTTGATGCCACTGCATCGTGAAGCCGAATTGGAAATATTCTTTCCTCAGCTGTTATCTTGTGTTCATTCATTTGCTGAGAAAGATCCTACGCTTATTCCTTCTATTTTGTCAAGGTTGTGTTCCACTTGGCCAAAGTATAACAGTATGAAACAGGTAATTATTTTGTGTTGTCTATCTTACGGCAGCTTCTGATGAACTTATAAAGATACTGTACATAAATGAGGTGGAAATTGTACTCCAGAGTGTAACTGAAAGTGTATTTGCGAAGATTTCGAAATCGGTTTGGCTTGAACTTTTAAATTGTACCTGCTGTCCTCATTTTCAAGTTGCTGAAAGAGCCATTAGCCTTTGGAATGATACGAGACTTGTTAAGATGATGGCTGCATATAGAAAGGAACTTTTAATTACTTTGAATGACTCGATAGATAATGTTATCGAGCGGCACTGGTGTAAGTTAGTATGCTCAGTAGCTCTAGAAGTTAAACAGAAATGGATACAAGCAGTACCGGATTTTTTTCAGTGGCGTCAACTAAATAGTTTTGACCGTGGTAGAACTATTGACATTGCTTACTCAAGTCAAAAGCGACACTGTATATCTCCAAATTTCGTGGAAAACTCTACTCCGAAGACTACTTTGGCCGATTCGTCAAGAAATTTTCTAGTCCCTTGCGCAGAATACAAGGTTGAATCCACTTGAGTGATTTCTTAAGGAGTCAAACAAACCAGTCTGTATAATAAAAAATGTGCAAGTTGTTGACTGGCTATTATCGCTGTGGACTCAAACTGTGAAGTACTTGTATATTTTATAAAGAAACATTCACAAAAAATCCAAACCGTGCAATCTTCACGTCGAAGGCTTGTTCACCAACTTCACCTCGAATAAAAACATATTTTCCCTGCATTGAACCGAGAAAGTTATCTTTTGAGGGATTGAAGAAAGAAGGAACTCGAACAGGACACTTAGAAGAGTATTTAAAGGTTTCTCCAGGTTCTATTATCGGCTGCTGACCAACAACCCCTGTCCCCGTAACTCTTTTCCAAACGCCAGTTATTTCCTCAATATCCCACTCTCTACTTATCAACTGGACTGTATCGTCAGATAAGTTGCTGATTTCCACATAATATACAAACGTGTACATTCCTTCTTCTATTATGGAATCAAATGGAGAAAAGGAACATTCTACACGAACTCGGATACCCATAGTAACCGCATCGCTCTTATTTTGAATTTGTAGAAGTTCTCGGTAAGTAAAAAGTTTCTGCTTTGAATCAGTCTTTCCCTCTATAGTTGAGGGATCCTTGTTGGTGATAGTACTCAAATGTCCATCTTCCCAGTCGTTACTATCAAAACCTTCCAAACGAAGGTATTCCGATTGATCCAGTGCTCCCACTTCTGACTCGTCGTGAGGTTTTTCCTCTGCTTGTTCTGATGATTCGGACTCCTTACCTCCTATTTTGTAAGGATTATCATCGGTCATGTCACGGATTCCACTTCGTCGAAGGTTGAACGCTCCTGTGTTTGTCTTGGTTGGCCAATCTTTGGGAATAAAACCAAAGATATTTCTATTTCTAGGAGCATTCCTTTGCTGCAAGTCCTGCTTCTCTATTTTTGGTGGTTCACCAATAACTCTCATAGCATCGGAGTAAATAGCTGCGTCCCTATACCTTTCTTCCTCAACAGCTTTTCGAAGCTCGAGTTCCAAACAGGCGTACGGATCTTGCATGGTCAATTCCAATAACCTCTCTTTTAGTTTTGAAGCTTCCTCAAACCTATACTCCTTAGCAGCCAAATCTCTTTCTTGTCTAAGCAAGTATATCCTTTCCCATAACTTAATACGTTCCGGTTCAGGGAGTCGCGGAGGAAGCGTTCTAATGACGTCTTCGGGAGACCTTTGTGAGGCTTCCGTACCGTCGTCCATACTCACTAAGAACTGTCTAACATCAGAGGAATAGAAAGGCCTTCGCTGGGTAGAGAACCACCGACAAGAACAAAACCTTCTGGGTACAAAAGAAGGAAGAATTTTTGAAACTTGCAACTTGCACTTAAAATATTGTGTGGGCCAACTCGGAGACAAACTATCTATCCAAGCAACGGAGAGAAACATTCTCGAGTGCAAAAGTTTAAAATCTTATGAAAAATTAAATCACTTGGGGGATACATCTTCAGTGCACAGTAGTTACGACCATTGATATTCTCGAATCCTTTTAGTTTCTGGTTTCTGTTAAGAATATGACAGTGATATGTCTTCTTTAGGTTCGAGTTGTTCTGACGCTGAGTAGTGTCTCGTAAATACAACAGCACAACCAGTCAGTGGAAGCTTTCTCTCGAGAAGATATGGCTCGACCTATTCTTGAATTATGCAAGGGAGTTAACGTTTGCTGACGACTGTACTGTGCGATGGGATCTTGGAAACTTTGTATGGGTTTCAGGATGACTCTCCTATTTTTCTATGCATATCTCGTTTAATATTCTAATCAACAATATTGTTCCTTAGAGCACTTGGAGACCAATTTGTTATATCTAGATTGCTACAGTAAATACTGTCTTGGCAATTTGGCTGACATCCCCCAGGACAAATTGAGGTTGGAAACCCATGAAGCTGAGCCTAAGCAATAGATGTTGCATTTCATTCGCTAGATACGCAAAAGAACAAAATAGGATTATTTTTGTTCAAAATGTTCTTTATTTGACGACCCCTGAATTTGTAAAATCAATCTTTCGATATTTCTTTCCACGATGAGTAGTTGCCTATTCTTGTGAGAACTGAGTCAGAATGACAAAGACGCATTTCATGCTGTGTACAGTAACTTTATTTCAGTATTTTCAACGACGAGAAAGCTGATCAGATAACCAATCCAGCCCCTCAAACAGACCATCGCCGTTAGTTGCACAGCAGGACATAATAAACCAAGTTCTATTTCTCAGAGAGGGCAAAGCGAGTGCGTTAACTACTTCTGCCGTTGAAGCTGCGTTTGGCAAGTCTTGTTTATTAGCAAAAACCAATAAGACAGCGTCTCGCAGCTCCTCCTATCGGAACGAACTAGTGCGTCAAATTTCTTAAATAAACCAGGAAAGGACGTACTTCCGACAACATCTTATGAAGTTCTTCACGCGCCTCCGGAAACCTTTCTCTGTCATTGCTGTCCACAACGAAGATGACTCCTTGAGTATTCTGAAAATAGTGGCGCCATAAAGGTCGTATCTATGAACGCACACAGTTGTGATTTTGCTTCGAACTTTCTTCAACTAAAACAGTCCTTACCTTGTCTTGACCACCAACGTCCCATACAGTAAAACTAATATTCTTGTATTCTACAGTTTCAACGTTGAACCCTATCAATAACCTTATAAGTATGAGAAGTTACAATAACACGGTTCCCACCAATCGTTGGAATAGTAGTAACGATTTCACCGAGCTTTAACTTGTACAAAATGGTTGTTTTTCCAGCTGCGTCTAAACCCACCATCAGAATTCGCATCTCCTTCTTTCCAAAAAGACGAGATAGCAACTTTGAAATGGAAAGCCCCATCGTGTATACAACTTTTTACAGCAAAGAAATATTTTCAATGGGAACGATTACAATTCCATTCAGCCACCCAATTTTTTATCGCGCCAAGAAATATAATATACGACTATGAAGCATAATACTTCTCCAGTCGTAAGAGGAATGGTGACGTCACTTATGCTATTTAACGAGTTCATTTCACATTGAGAAAAGACAACTTTGAAAGGAGTGATATCGTATGTTGTCGCAATAGAAATACTGGAGTAACGCCGCGACATAATATCAAGTATATGAGTGAGTTGCAGTTCGGAAGAAATTTATTCTAGTGAGTTGTTGTGTTTACAAAAGGAGCATAAACAAGTAGGAAACCACAGTATGTATGAGAAGCCTAGGTCATCGTTGCCTTCTAAAACGGGACAAAAGCTCAGCTATGTACCCATCAACGGCGGAGATGTACTGGGGAGGAATCCTTGTTCGAGAACCCAATGGAGCCTCGAAGCCTTCCTTTCGCAGAAATTCTAAGACATGTGAACTTGTGAGGCCATTTGCTTGAGCTATTTCCTCAACAGTTGGTTGAAGATACAAGTCTCCAACCTATCAAAATTACAGCAACTCTGCAAAATAAAAGAAAGTCGTACCTCAATGGCATCAGAAAAGGAAAGAGCTTCTAAAACCTCCATCTTCTTATTTTCTACGAATAAGATTATATAGCGAGTCTATGAAATTCAGTGAAACTAACCTTTCACATGACTTGCCAAAATGTCACTTGGTTGAATGGATTCACTAACACCGTTACTGACTAAGACATCAACTACATAGTCCAGAGGCAGGCCATAGTCTTCTGCGACTTCTTCTACGGTAAGATCGAAGATACTTAACCGTTCTCTCGAACTGTTGTTGTTTTCCAAAGTAGCCCAGTAAGACAGAAGTTGTTCAGGAAACCTAGGTGAGAAACTTCTACCAGGTTTAGTTGTCAAAGTATTGTATGTGTGTCTACAGAAACCAAGAGAGAACCTAGAGTGACTCTTAAAAGAAGGTGCCAACTTAATAGGACTTGTGCACTGAAAAGTCAACCGTGCCATCGCCACCATCTCTCAAACGTCTAATTGCTTCTCCAATAGCCATATTAATTTAGATGTCTTCTGCGTATTATATGAACTTTGTGTTCTAGACGTTGTCTTAAATTGGGATCTTCCTAGGTCTTCGTAGCATTATGAATTCACAAGTGAACTGAAACCAAACCTTGAATGACAAGCTGGAACCTTTATTGATATTTTCAGTCGCGGTAGTAACCCTGTTGTATTTAAAATATACAAAAAAAGGTTCAAGAAGAACACTCCCCTACACCAACTATCAATCTACAAAGAACTCAATATAAGAATTCCGTATCTCTTAAGTAAGGTTCTCCTTCAAGGTTACGGAATTTACCAGTCAAAAAATATTCCATTGTACTCAAGCAGCTAACAAACAAAGTACTCTGTCCTCATTGTTCAGAGTCTTCATCATCACTTCGAATATCTCCTTCTTCTCTCAACTTTTCAAATGAGGCAAAAATAACACGACCTATCATCTTAAGTATGAGAGAGAACCAAAAGCAGTGAAGAAGTTCTAATGTTGATAAGGCAAACAAACAAATGAAGTAATGAGAAAAATGAACAGGCCAGTTGCTTGCAAACCCACTGAAAGAATGCTAAAGAACAGAAGTTGAGAATAATGGACAGAAAAATACTTCTGCTTACATTACGCAGAATCAGACGAATAATATCTACGGCAACACCCCAAATGATTCTCGGAAAAATAAACAACCTTCCATTTTTGGCTGTAAAAGAAAGTTGACTCGTAAATAACTGAATTTTTCGTTACCTTGTAAAATAAAAAATAACAGCAAATGCTGTAAACATAATACTATCTAATGGCCGGAAACCGATATAGTAAACGCACTTTGTACTATACAAGAGAATATCACTGGCATCATGGAGCACCAAGATGACTAAACCAATTCGCACATAGCGAAAACTATAACTTATATATATCAAAAGAATAGTTGCCACGTGATGAATACAGAATTCGAGAAAATCAGAGTGCTTTGTGTCTGAAAACAACAAAAATACTAGACTACCCAAATAATAACCAAGTTCTACAACATAATAGCTTCGAAAAAAAGTTGAAAGTGGAGGGGGATAAGGTGACCATAATTCCACAAGCAAAGGACCACGCAAATCCACCCGCCAGTCCTCTAGTGTCAAGGTTATCAGACCGCAAGCAAAAGATAAACAGTATGCTATAGAGTAATATAAATTCTCACTCAACTTTCGTCGCAACCGCACACTGTATTTTTGAAAACCTTTGGAGAAAACAAACTTTTGTAGCCATACACGAAGCAGCCACACAGCGAAGCCCACCAGAAGCGCCCGCAACAATTCCTCCCTCTTCCAAGTGGAATCTGACAACCTCGGAAAAGCAGTGTCTTGCTGTTCTCTTAAAATATTGACGAAAGACTTCATATTCTCACATATCACGTGCGTATAAAGTCTATCCGTGGTGACCTCTTTTAACATACTTGGGCGTTAAAGAAATTTACAATGTCTCTCCATCAGATTCTTCCAAGTGTAACATTTTTACTATCAATTTATTAATACAGAAATCAATGCATTATAAGCGAATATGATCACCATTCCATTCAAGCTCTACAAAAGTTACGTTTCCTTCTAGCCTATCCAGTCGAATCCTTTGTATGAAAGATTCAAACTGCTTCTTCTCTACTTGCTCCTCCGCCAAATCTAACTCTAAAGCAGACTTGAACTCTCTTTCTAATGAAGCCGTACGCTGCGTTCGTTTTTCATATATGTCCCTCAAAAACACCCAATATTTCTCAGTACCAAGGCAGTCTAAAAAATGTCTCAAGTCTGGAACTCTGCTGGAATTATTCTGGATAGTGTCTCGTATCGACTCAATATAGCTTAAATAGAAATAAGAGTCGCCAGTCGAGTAATCTTCAAACTTGCTTCTTTCCTCTGTCATCGCTAATTCCTCAGAGATAGATTCAGGATGAGTAGTTTCCGCAAAGTCTTTATCCTCCGAAAGTGACTGAGAACGAGCGTCAACAACCTCCTTGGTCGTCAAACTGTTCAACTCGTTATAAGAAGAACGACTTGCAAGCTCAGCAGTTGAAGCTCCCTCACGATATGAAGACTTTGCTCGAGAAAAACCAGAATATGAAGAATCCACGGTCATTATTGTGGTGGGTACAGTAGAAGGTGGTAATTGTGGCGGTGGCGGTGGAGGCGGAGAAGGCAGGCGCGGTTCGGAGGGTGGTGGAGGAGGCGGTGGCGACGGTGCGTTGACGAAGTTGGCGTGATTACTGAAGTCGTTATTAGAATAGTTACTTTTTTCGCTTTCTGACAACTTTTTCCTCTCCTGCGCAAAGTTGCTGAAGTTCCAGTTTTTGAGCGAGCCTGATAACCAACTCGGTGAACTTCGTTGCGAGTGAAGCTCATCAAACGAATGAACAGATTCTCTAGAGGGCGGCGGCGAAAGCGACGATGAGGAGTGGGTTCTTTTCCTCTTTGGAAGTTTTCCTTTCAACCATGAAGGAAGGACAGCGTGACTTTCGTCAGCTAACTTGGGCTCATTCTCCACCAACTGTTGACCCTCCACTATTTCTCCTTCTTCAAATGTGTTTTCCATTTCCTCGAAGAAAAAATTTGGATTTCGACCAGATCTTTGCAATTTCTTCCTATTCATTCAGTTAGTTATTATGACCACTGTGGTAGTTACTGGTGCAGGTGGTTTCCTCGGAAAACTGTTAGTCGAAAAACTGTCAAAAGATGAAGCAATTAAAACTATCTTAGCACTTGATAGAAAAGAACCGCTAGAGAGCTTAGGTGACTTGCCCAAAACTAATAAGAAAATTGTCGATATCACCGATCAAGTTCAAGTCCAAGATGCCATCAAAGGAAGTGATGTTCAAGGCGTCGTCCATCTTGCCGCAATTATGTCAGGTCAATCTGAAGCTGATATTACCAGTGCAATGAAGATAAACATGATCGGAGCGATTAATGTGATGTTATCTGTAGCACAGGAAGGGAAGTGTCCGCGTTTTGTATTCTCAAGTTCGATTGCTGCTTTTGGAAACGTTTCCCATCTCGTCACTCATAATCCTGTTGTAAGTGGTGGGGCTCCGGACGATAGACAACCAGCGAGCACATATGGCTCCGCAAAAGCAGCAGTGGAATTGCTGTTAGCAAATTATTCCCGTAAAAAACTTTTGGACGGTATTTCCCTTCGGATACCAATCGTAGCAGTACGACCTGGAATTCCGTCTGGTGCAGCTTCTACCTTTGTTAGTGACCTGGTACGCGAACCCTTGTATGGAAATCATGTGAAGTGTCCTGTGGCTCCAGAACAAAAAGTTGTCGTTATATCACCAAGAAAAACGATTGAAGCCTTGCATACGGCTTTGCTTCATATGAATACTAAGGAGTTGGGACCGTCCCGAGTACTAGTAGTACCTGGTATAAGCGCACAGGCCAAGGACTATGTTGACTCACTTTGCAGAATTGCTGGTGAGAAGACTGCAAAGCTGGTTTCGTACGAACAGGATCCAAAGATAGTTGATATAATTAGTACTTGGCCAAGCAGCATGGAGTCAAAAATCGCTGTGAAGCTGGGACTCTCTGCAGATAAAAGTACTGACGACATCGTACGTCAATTTATAGAAGACTACTTGTCGTAAGTCACCTAATAAAAGCGTATCTCTCTCTTGCCTTAAGAAATATGTGTTGCTGGCAGCTGTGGGTTTCGTCGATACCCTAGATCAACTTCACACCAACTCCGCACGAAAAGGAAACTTCATTGCCTTTTTAAAAAACCCACCGTAATGAACCTTTTGAAGGACGCCCATCACACAAAGTTAACAAAGAACGCTTCACTTGGTAAAATGCAACTTGAAGGCAGTTGGCTTTAACAAAGGATCTTCAAACTCCCAAAAAGACCTAAAAGACCACAAAAGAACAACGGAAGCCTTTCAGTAAACTTAAAAAAAAGGAAAGCCGGATGCCACTAGTATACTTGCTCAAAAAACTGATAAGTCATCTTCCATAAAAACCATATTAACGTTGCCCATTGACTTCTGGGTTGAGGATTGAGAGAAGACAACGTGCTTCTTCTCTACCACTAGCTATAAAACATAGATTCACAGTTAGCCAGAATTCGTCAAAAAAGGAGTAAAAAGCTCCTGTTCCAAGACATAAATCCCGAGGCCCAGTTAAAAAAGCAGGAGTAAAGCCCTGCCGAAGAACGTGGATAAGACTAAGGATGTGTTTATGGAAATAAATATTATTAGGAAAGTTTTCAATATCCCCTTTCACTTATGGAAGAAGTGATCCAACGTTTGAACTCGTCTCTTCTTCTTCCTGCTCTCTCTTCTATCGTCACAATTATAATCACCTTCGCTTCTCAACTTCAACCATTCTTCTACTTGCATTCGTTGCGCAAGAATATAATCCTCCTCTTCTCTTTGTTCGACCTCAACAACTTTGCATTTCTCTGGTGGCTGCTGCAAATTTGATGCAGTTTCCTCTGCTGTTGTTTCAGATGACTTTATTGATGAAGACTCCTGCACTAACTCTTCAACCAACTTCTGATGATTCTCTTGGGGCTTTAGAAAAGCTGCGATTGAACCAAGGTCGGAGGAAGTTTTTAGAAATTTTGTAACTGACAAACTCAGACGATTGCAAGGAAAGCAAAAATTATTTGCAGTTTTGAGTATTTTCATTGCATTCCTAGACAAAGATGAAACTCTATCCTTCCCATTTGGAAAAGGAATACTCTTCGAAGATGATACGGAGCCGACTGATGAATAATGCACTATGAAGTTTATCGGCCGTCGGCTATTCATAGTTTCATCCTTCCTCAACCTTTCACAAAGTTCGTAAGCTAAGATTTTTATCCATTTTTCCATGCCTTCCCAAGAACACTCAGCTTTAAAACTTTTCGCAGCAAGGATAGACTTTGTTATTCCTCTGGCATTTACAGGTGAGTAATCAATGCCTCTTACGAGATTATATATCCATTCGGCATTTTCGCGTCCTACTATTTCATTCCATTTTTCAAGTGTGACATTTTGTGCTTCCTTAGCAGTTTTTGCATTCGTTCTCTCCTCAATGCGGGTTCCTAGCTTGCCTCCCAGACCTCGAAGTTTCTTCAACGGTAGATTTTCCAGTAGAAAAGGGACAGCTTTCGGTGATATAAGAGTTTGTCGATTAGGCTTATTCAGAGAACTTCCTAATTTTGCCAACTAAAAAGTATCAATTTTATGTCGATGATATCCAACTATGAAAACTCACGAGCTTATTTTCAGCAATTCCTGCGGAGCTTGTGTAATTGAATTGAGAGTATATGGCATATCGTATTTTTGCTGCAATTGCACAACCAATAGAAAGTATCTGAGATAAAGGCAACTCCCGTTTTCCGAAAGGCTGAAATATAGTTTCAAAGTAGTACGCCCTTTCTTTCTCCGTCATACTCAACTGTTCAAATATAGACCCAATGCTACTCCGTTGGTTTCTTGTGGCAACTAAAATATCCTGGACTTGCTCGCTCACGTCCAAATAAGCTTCGTCTATGCTTGCTTTTTCACAAAGTTCACTGTACGAAAACAACAGCTGAAAAATCTTTGCTGACGCTTCTCTATATCGGTCGAGAGAAACTTTTGTTTCCGATTTTCCATGATTCAATAGGTCCGGGTTGGAAACGTTTTCTCGTGACGAACTTTGATCTGGAAAGCCGACTGTTTCGACGTGAACTAGTACACAATTCGGACACTTTTCTTTAACCTTCTCAATTCTTTCGTGGCGACTTATGCCGTATTCACGAGCGGCATAGTTCACTGCGATGACACCATCCCACTGTTGAACACAGAGAGGTGTTGAAGGGTCTAGACCTAGACGCACCTAAAAAAAATAAGTTTCGTATCGCAACAATAACTAGGTTAAAACAAAACTTACGGATTCTACCTGTGCATAAAAACAGTCTAGGTCAAGATGAATGATTACAGGAAATTGTTCCAAGTCTGAGTGTGCAAAGTTGGTATATTCGTCAGACGCCATGCAAAGTCTTCGGTGTCATGCTTTGATTTTTAAATCGTTAATCATTTCTACAACCCCATATGACGATTGATTTATGAGCAAATTTGCATGTAGAGATATAGAAAGCAATTCGATGGAATGAAATATCATTTACAGAAGATTAGAAAAACAGGGTTCCAACGAAGAATGGTCACAAGAAGTAGTCACCTTAAAGTTTTGTTTATGGACGGAATTTCTTTTAAAAGCGTATTTTCTCAGAAAGTGAATGCTACAGGCAACAGTAGTAATAATGCTCGATAAAAAGACTTTACAAGGAAAGTCTTTTCATTATAAGGTACAAGTTTAAGAGGAATAGAAACTCACTGAAAGAGTTTCAGGTCAGATGAATATCTCCCCTTGAAAAGATGACATTTTAAAAGATTGAAGCAAAGAAGAAATAATTCATTCATTCTATAAATGTTCTAAAAGTGACAGAAATACAATGTTACCATCACTACATTTAGCTGACATTCATGGACCAAGGAAAACAGTTTAAATGAAAATGACTGGTTCTGAAAGAATTCAAAAATCACAAGATTCGATGAGAGCCACAAATTGAACTTTTGTCTGAAGACTCCGCGAAATTCTTTTGTAGTATGACTGGCGAAGCAAGTTTTCGTGATAGTCTATTGGGATTGAAAATTTTTGATACCAACGGTGAGGTATTTGATGCTGCGTCGCTTTTTCCTTCAGGACAGTGTAATGCAGTTGCTTGGCTTCGACATTTTGGTTGTGTATTTTGCAAGCAGCTCGCGGCAGAAATGGCTCAGGTCTACAAGCAACAGGAGAACCTTGGAGTAAGGATTGCTGTCGTCGGCCAGGGTAGTTGGCAAGACGTAAGTATTTTTGTTACTAGGAATCCTATCTTAGTATAGTGTAATAGGCAAGAAACTTTAAGGCCGAGATTAACTTTCCTGGTGATGTATATACGGACCCCGAACTAAAAACTTATGAAGCACTCGAGTTCACAAGGTCTGTAAAAAGTTTCTTACAACCCAGTCTATTGGTCAGAGCATATGCAGCCTTTCGTGAAGGCTTGCATCAAGGACCCATTCAAGGGAAAGCATTTCAGAATGGTGGGGTTATCGTTGCAAATGGTGATAAACTGTTCTTGCTATATAAAGATCCAGCACCTGGAAAACATGTGTCGACACAGCACATTATCCTATCTTGTAATGCATGTATTGAGGATAGTCAATCACAAAAATAAAGAATGCTGAGAGAATCAACGTTGTACAGCAATGGACTCATTTTTTACGTCGGTAGAGAGTATCTAGTACTCTCAAAAAGGGAGCTTTCGATATGTTACCCAGCGACGTGATATGATCCCTTATGGTGGAATACATACTCGACTCAAATTCTTCGAAGCGTTCTACGAGCCCAACTGTACGATAAATATTCTTTACCTGCTCTACACAGGAATTGTCATGTTTTCCATAACATTGTTTAAGAGTCTGTATTTGATCTGTCGAACAAAGCGACAAGGCATTTACGATGAGCCAAGAGCACTTGTTGTCTTCGATATCTGTTCCAATTTTGCCAGTTATCTCTGGATCACCAAAACAATCCAAAAAGTCATCCTGGGCCTGAAAATATTTACCTAGTTCCATGCACAATGAATAAACCCTCTTCAGAATGTCATCTTCATCTTTCCTCGACAAAATAAGACCCAAGGCAAAAGGTAGATAAAAAGTATAATTTCCAGTTTTGTAGTCATAAATTCTCTCGAGATTTTCCTTTGTGAACACTGAAAAGCTGTCTTCTGTCGTGTTCTGTGATCCAGTATCCAATAACTGACCCAATTCGGTAACAAAAGTCACCTGCTGGAAAATATCAACCAACTTGACATAGAAGTCCAAGTCGCGGAAGTATCTATACAGCAACCTGTATATAAAGGACTGCAAAATCATAGCGTCATTGATAGCGTTCATTCCAACTTTTGGAAGCAAGTAATAGCACTTTTGACCACGTCTAGTTTGGCTGGAGTCCATAATGTCGTCAACTACCAAGAAGAACGCTTGCAACCATTCCACACACCAACCTAAAATACATGCCTGGTGTAGATCCACTTCAGGTACTTCTTCTATGGACAAATTGGCAAAGGCACAGTAGGATTCAACCACTGCAGTGCCCCTCTGTAACTTTCCGTGAGGGACGTTGTAACTAGTGCAAAATTTAACTTGTTCAATAGCAAACGACGGAATCTTATAAGAAGTTTCAATTTCTTTCAGTTCTTCTTCGATTATCTTTTCGTAAACTCGCATAAACTCGTCTTTTCTCACAGAACCCATACTGTCAAAGAGTGAAGAGGACGATACGTTCATTGGAGCAATTTACTATCGATAACCCGTATACCGTATACAGCAAAATTATAGTATCTGTCTTTCTCTATCGACCTTAAAGCTTCGGAGGAAAACTTCCTTAAAAGGATATCATTGTATTATTTCGTGTATCTACAGGAAAGTGAACAAAAAACATATGACTAAGGAATGGGGCACAGATATTCTGATTCTCCAAAAGACTAATAAAATCAAAAACCAAAGACAAACTATTGAATGTCAAACTTGGATAATACAGGCGGTAAGTCCATTCTATTGTACGAACGAGACAACGAAAATTGGGCTCTCCAACTTGATAAAGTCCACTATATGCCCTTTCTGACCAAGGCTGCAAGAACCTTAGTTCGAGAAAATCTTGAAAATCTTGCAGGCATGAGGGACGAAGAATCCACCCTATGGAATATAAGCTGCTCCCGTATATAACCTTTCTGACTTGAGAATCATCTAAAAGTTGTAATGCGGAAGTCCAATTGTCTAAATACATCAACCATTCCGTTACTCTTTGTCGCAAAATCAATTGTAACAGCCTTGTTGTTTCCCACTCCAGGAATATTACAGAATGACATCGATGTGAGAGAATGTCAAGTAGAGTACTTTGACTCTGTTCTTCTACAAATTCCAAGTTATCAAAGTAACGAGAAAATATCTCGCTTTTATCTAAATTGTGTTTCAGGGGCATTCTGTTAAGAAGCATCTTTACGAGAGGTGGAGACTCCATCTTTTTGAAAAAGCTTAAAATATACGGTAATCTTGATTCTATGTCTTCATCCTTGAAATTCTTGATGTCTACTATTATGAGTAGTTTCAATAAGGGATATGGACCAGTTATATTGCATTCCATCTTTTTGCAACGGCGATAATAATCTTCAAACTTTCATGTTTGAGTTCTTTAAAAACAAAGTTAAGAACAGCTTACAACTTTTGAAAAACTTCTTCTTTCTTTAATAAACAAAGTGGCAAAAATGTCTACAGTGTCAAAAGTTTTTGATAACCCTCCAAACCAGACCTTTTTTGGCCGACTCAAAGCCGATGCCGAATTTCCTGTCCAACTCTTCTCTATCATAAACGAAATAGTAAAAATAAGCCAACAAAAGAAATATCTCTTATATGCATTCCAGCGTTGGTTCTGAGTCATCCTGTGCGCCAAAATGATCTTCATGGAGTAAGAAAGGAAAGAATGTGTGATGGAGCAGTTCACAGTTGATGATAGACTAGCGACTCACAGGCTTGAAGCATATAAATTGTCGAAGCTTGAAAACTATCAGTGTTTGCTGGAGTATATCTGTAGATCCCTTAAAGTTGCAAGGTTGGTAACTGAAAGGCAAAACAGCTATAAAGGTTTCGAAGTACAAAAAGAGAAGCGAGTTTTATTTATATATTTTGTACACTGTGGTTTCCTGTTGCAGCTTATCGACTGCACAGCTGACTCACTGTTAGTGGCAAGAACTTTGTCCACTTTGTTGTACTGAGACACTAGCCCCTACCTAGTTTCAAAGGGACATATCCTTTGCGTTCTCACAACGAACTTCAGAAGATGGCCTTGATAGCACCTTTTGAGTTGCAACATTTTGCTTCCGCTTCACATTTTGGGATATATTTTACAACTAATCGGTGTTTTATTTCTCTGCCTTGTAATACATGCTAGTTTCCAATTTGCTCGTATCTCAGAATAAAACTAACAAGGATTACTGTATTTACAAGACTCCATAAGGAGCAGCAAGGCGTCAAACGGATTTCGCTAAAGCAGTTATAAAATTCGTCTTCGCCCTTCGAATATAGTATGCCTTTCTTTCGGCAACGTATTCTGATAAGCATTCATTCAGGCTGATTTCTTGTCGCAAGAAAGCTGATCTTATCGCTTCTGACTTCCTGAGCTTTTCTTCAACTGCAGGTATAAAAATTTTCGTGAGATTTTCTGGTTTCATTTTCAAAAGAAGCTCGGACCTAAAAGGAAATGGTCATTGTCAAGTAAAGGAAGCAAAAGTACCGTACTTCTCCTTTTGGGCCTGAGCTAGTTGCTCTTTGACTTTCTTTAACTTTTTTTTTGCTTCCTTAAGCTTCGACATTTCCAATATGTCTCGCTTCTCCAGTGCTTGGTTATTTTTCCACTCAAGGTATCGAGTTTCTTCTAGCAAGTCATCTCTCGTCGAACATATGTGACTTTCAAACGTGAGAGAGACTGAAGACAAACAGTTTTTAAAATACTAACCGATACAGTGGTTGGGTTGCCAAATACTCTTTGATTGCTTCGTCGCTTTCCAACATATTCTTAAAGAAGAGAAATTTTTAACTTCTATGTTCTCTCGAAAACTTCTTTACTTACAGCTAGCTCAAAAACACTTTTCAAATGCAAGTCAGAAAAGTTCGTAGGCATCGCTGGAAAGTTCAACGCTTCCTCAACTGTAAGTGACCTTTGCGGAGGTGAAACAGGACAGGCGGATTCCTTTGTAGAAGGAACTGTGCAGTCAACAGGGCTATCGTTGAAATCAATCAAAGGAGGTACTCTATCTGCCTGTTGTCCTTCTGTCTTGGGACTTGGCTGGAAATTGAAGTTGTCATCACCTGAAACTAAAGACTTGTCCCAAGAAGAACTGTTTGAACGTAAAACTGTTGAGTGACCTTCATCAGCAACGTGTGAAAGAGATTTTCCATAATATAGTCCCTTCTCATTCATAGCTTCGAAGCTGTGACAAAAGCAATTAATGTCTTGGTGTGACAACAATTCAAGAAAGCGTGTCCAAAGTTGTCATCAAATGGCAATTCAACTGGATCTCCGCTAGTTGCCGCATGACCATCTTTTCCGTTATTCTTAACCAAACCCCCAGGAAAGATTCTCATTGTAACTTACAACAACATAAATATAAGGTACTGAAGTGAAACTGTACAAGCACTACAGGAGCTCGATGACGCTGCAACCAGTTATTTTATTATTTTTACAAAGAAAACTTTCCAGGATGGAAACGAGCTCTCTTGAAGTCACGCATTATATAGCTTCTCGATCTCACTCTTCACTTCCTCATCTTTCTTCCTACCATAGACGTCGATACTAATATCCTGCTTTACGTTGTCTTCAAAAGACGGCTCAAATTTTTCGTTTAATACACGCTTTGGACTAGTAGAAAAGTTGATCGTCACATAAACTTCGCCCAGTTGAATCTACAACGAAGTCAGAGTTCTCTGGTTACCTTCAAAGTCTTCATATGGATGTTTACCTTTTTTGCTTCTAGTCGTGCTCTGTACGTACGAGTTGCCGCTTGCAGTCTTTCACTGTAGTTTTCGCAAAACGAGACTCGTTCGTCTTCTACAAAGGCTGGAGGGATCGAAGAAATATCCATTGCTCTGCTATAAACAGTGGCAACAAGTCGCTTATAGCTATGAGATAGGTAAGCCGAGAGTAAAAAACTTGTAGCTCGTCAAGTACCTTGTAGGAACTCCCTGGAGTATTGTTTCGAGAGTACTAGTAGGCACTGGTTCAATGACGACCAATTCTTGCAGTTTTCCGTTGCTGTCACGCTGGAAGCAGAACGCTAAACCCAGTACAGTATATTCATCCGGCTTAACTTGTTCAGAAAACAAGTCAACTTCTGGCGGTAGTGTAGCAGAGTCGTTCGAAGCACGCACGGCTGCTTTGTAACTGAACGATTTTCCAACCGAAAAACAACTTTTCTTACAGACGTTCCTCAAGAAATAGTTATGAAACACAACTCGAACTGAATTAAGGTTTCTGTTGCGTTTCAAGAAGTTGCCGTGCACTAGAAAGCCAAGCGATCCAAACCCACCCATTGCCGCAAGTCGTACACTTAAGGCAGAAAACAATAAAATCTCTGTAAGAAAAAATGGATGGTCAGTAGCACTTGTAATGTATTGAAGTTGATTGTTCTTCCTTTCATTCCTACGGTTTCCTTCATTTCTCTCATAACAATGGAAGCTCTTGTTTGAAGCATGGAAAGAATTCACTTCGTGACAAATTTATTGTTTTTTCTTACACTGCAAAATCTACTATAATAAAATAAACTTCAAGGACTCTTGGCGTGATTCATGATACTTGTTACAGCCTTGATTACTTTGCAGCTCCTTTCCAAGGGACTTACATAACTGAAAGGTCGCTAAGAAAACAAGACAAATATTCACATATAGTTAATAGTTCGAATAGTGTGTTTACCTTCTGTGTATGAACAAAGTAACTGTGGAGCTTCTGCTACTGCAACTTGAAAGTTTCAACAGACTCACTACTACAAAAGGCTTGTAAGATTAAGTAGTTAAAGCACTCAATATATTTCGAGACAATAGTTCTACCAGTCTTACACTAAGAGAGCCACATAAGGTTCCGAGGATGTATAGTCCTCAGAATGAAATATGCTGAAATTTCTCGAAAAGGTCAACAAGCAGTGTCTTCGACAGGGTTTTTAGTTTCCTGGAGAGTTTAGCACCAATATATATGTAAAAATATTGTTGATAACAGCTCAAGGAGAGACTGAGGAGAGACTGTTTCAAGTCTCCGAAGCTTCCGATTATAAGGATAGGCAAAATATGGAATTTCGAATTTTTTTGAGATGGCTCGCAGAAATTATCAAGTGGAAAGAAACAAACTAGAAGAGAAGGATCCCACGTGGCTGATGGTAGGTCTAGTTAAAGACAAGTTGTTCTGGCTACTGAGAATATGAAAGCAAAAAGGTCAAATCCAACCGTTAGTTTCGTCTCTTGTAGTATTGAACGTCGAAGGGGAGAGAATTTTAGCGCGATACACTGCAAAAGAGTTGTTTCCCACGTTTGATGTCGAGAAGAAGTTTGAGGCAGATCTGTTGAAGAAGTCTCAAACTATTCCAGATTTGGAAGAAAGTATGTCAAACAGCTTTTACTCATTTTTGTTTTAAGCAATTGTAGACACAGGGGTGTTCGAACACGGACAGCACATAGTTGTTTGCAGAGCTTCGGAAGACTTGCTTTTCTTTGTTACTTCACGTATATATGAAAATGAAGTAATATTGTCAGAGGTCTTAACCTGCTGGGTTGATTCACTGGTGAAAGTGCTGAAGAATCTTCCTTTGAACGAGCTAAATCTACTTCAACACTATGAAGTTCTTTTGTTGTTGGTTGACGAGTTAGTCGATCAAGAAGGCGTAATTATGGAAACCGATGCTAACGAATTATCTAGTCGCACCGAGTTCGCCATGTATTCGACTGACCCTAGAGATTTGATTCCAGAGCTTACAGAACAAGGTTTCTCGCACGCTTTACAAACAGCAAAGCAACATCTAGCCAGAACTATTTTGAAGTAAATATTAAAAAACAAACAAATAAATTCAGCAAAATGATTTTCTGGAATACTATATATCTTTCTATCTCTCAAACTACGCAAAAGTCACAGTAACTTTTATTAGACTACTGTCCAGGAGCTTCCGAAGATAATTGACGAATACTACAACCCAACAAGCCAGGACCGTCCCACGGCAACGGAGTTATGTCTAAGTGAACGATAAGAGTTTGGTGGGTTTCAGGGTCTACTCTTTCCACTGCAACAGGAACAGAAACATGCGAAAAGTCACGAACAGTTGGAGCTAACGAACGGTAAGCTTCTATTTCACTTTTGAAAGTTTCAGTTAAAGCAAAAATTCGCTTCAATTTTTTACCTTCCCTTAGTCTCCGTACTAATATTCGCAAACGCAATGATACGGTCACCGTCTTTCATTCCGGCAAGGTCAGCAGGTGAGGCTGTGACTATTCGGTCCACCAATGCAAACGGCTTACCAAGCGGTGCAAGAACGACTGAGTCAGGATCTGAAACTTGAAGATGCGTACTATTTAACGTCAATGGCTCCTTTTCTGACAAACTTGATCTTGTAACACTGATTGATTCACTTCCTCTTCCTAAGATCTAAGAAGATATAAATCTCAAAAATATATGCGGCCGCAAGCTAACCGAGTGCAGAAGCTGTTCCAGTTCGTCAGTAATACTCTTATGGTCAGTATATAGGTGCGCGATCCGTTGCCGTTGAGATCTCACTGAGATGATGTCCAAGTCGTTGCGCGGGAAGCCTTCGGAGTCTACAAGGTTACCATGCAGACCAGGACCACCTGGACCCTACTACTCTAAACCTCTCCGTAACTGAGAGAAGTACGACTTTAACATACCGTCAACATGGAAGAAATACTCTTTATTTCCTCTTCTATTGCTTCACGCTGTCTAAGCAGAGCTCGAGCCCTCTGCCACTTCTCTTCTTGAGAACAATTTGCCATCTAGAACGAGTCACGAAGATGGGAGACTTATAAAGCAGTCTTTTTAAAAACTAAGAACAGAAACTTCTCATTATTAGACTATCAATGTCCAAAACTCTAAAGGCAACAACTATGATTTCTTCCACATGCCACTGGCCAAATCTACTGTCCCATAATATCGCTCATGCATTCTCTATTGTGAAAGTATTTATCTTAGACTAATAAGGAATTGTCGAACCTAAAGTAGCTAGAAGAGATAACGTCGAATAATGCAAAATGCGTGTAAGAGATGGTAAAGTCTCCAGTCACACAACTATTGTGCTCAAGCCTCTATCCGAAAAATTCTACATAACTACTAGTGCTTTCACATATCCTCGACACTTATTTTGTAAGCAAAATCTTCCATAGCCTTTTTCTTTGCAACTCTATCGAAGACCTTCTTTTCAAACCCGTTGCTTCGGTCGATACCATCCCAACGAGGACCTGGTTCTATATTAAACCGATTAGGAGGGGCGGGAGGCCCTTGATATCGTTCGTTGCTGGCGACACTCGAATAGTGTTTGTATTCTCTGCCTTCGTGACTCGATGCATTGTTTGAAACTTGCGTATCTTTCTCCTTCTGATACCTCTGCGACAACAAAGGATCTCCCCAACGCAACTGCTGTCGCTGTCTTTCATTTAGTTCCTCGTTTGTCTTATAAACCGCAAAGTCTCTGGTACTCTCGTTTGCAAGACGCTCTATCTCTTCATCTGCTAAGTGTTTCTGTACTATTCCCGCTCCCCAAGTATATTCCGGTTCGTTTCTAAAGTGGCTCTTACGTTTACGAGAATCAATATACTCTTCGTAAGTATCTAGTTTCTTCCCTGTTTTCCAAAGTTAAAGGTGTACAATAAAATAAAAATTGTAGCCTTACCTCTTCGGTCACGGTAAACAGTGCTTGAATTTTTATCCAACGCTTCCTGCTCAGTTGCTTCAGCTCCTTCATTTCCTCTGACTTTCCTGTTTTGCTCCTTTATATCATCCGCACTCTGCAATCCAACTTTTAATTTTATGCCAGAATCAATTTTTGCAACTTTTGACTCTAAATTGACAGTGTCGCTCGGAGTTGCAACGGTATCAGGTGGACTGTTGTACGTAGAAAAGTCAAGGTCACCGTCTTCATCCACAGTTAAATTTTGTTGTTCAGATATATCAAGGTCACCATCACGATCGATGACTTTACTAAAGTCAGTGTCACTACACGGAACATAACTCTTTCCTTGCTCAAAACTGGAAGTCCTTGCAGTTTCAAGAACATCAAGAGAGACGCTGGTCCAGCCTTCCGAAGCCAGCAGCTTTTTCTCTTCCTTCTTACCTCCACTATCTTTCTTTTTTTCTCTGTTGAACTTTGGAGAAGCCAGAACGCTATCGTCGTCAACCAAAGAAAAGTTACCCAGGCTCACTTTCCTCTGACGCTTCTTCGACTGTTTCTTCTTCTCATTTCGAAAACCATACACGTTTTGAATATAGTCTTCCAAATACCCCATCAAAATATAACCTATGTCGACACAAGTTTACCTAGACAACTAGCATAGCGTCTCAAAAGTTTCTCCCCCAAAAATTCAACTGAGAATTACAATCAAACCTATCCGTCGAGGTCCTCAATTTTGCAGGGCGTCGAGCTGGTGATTGTGAGGAACCAGCAGACTTAGAATTGCTTGGTATACTCTCTGTTTAGAGGGGCTTTTTCAAACATACGAGTTTGAAACTGCTTATTACCTTCATATTCACTACTTTTACCTTAGTTTCGAAAGTTTTTAAAGTAAAACCCTGCACGGTTTCACTTTTGTATGCATACTGAAAACTCCCAGAGAGTGAAGCAAGCAGGAAACCAAGTGGAAAAGAAAGGCTTTGAAACTCTCCAAGAAAGTAGTGTCGGAATTGAGAATTTTCCGAACAACCAACTCGCAGGTGAGTTTTCTAGTTGCAGACGACAAGGGTTTTCGGAGGTTCCTGACACAATTTTGGTTTAGGTGGAGATTCGTTTTCCTTAACGTTTGGAACGTTTGAAGAAGTTACGGAACGTGACAGTGAAACTTCTGGTGAGGAGCAGAATAGAGACAGAAAGCAAATTTCAGCAAGTTTGGAGTCAGTAACCCGAGTTGACCAGTGTGATGAGGTTGCTCGTAGTACCGGGACAAATCTCTCCTCAAGCCGTTCACAACCTTTAGCTACCCCAGAGGAAGTAAAAGTTAGTTCGTCCATTCAGTCTGCATTTAGGGCAAATTCAACCCAATCTGTTTTGAAAGATGGCTCAAGCAATATTCCGCAGTTTAATTTGGGAATGCATAATATACCAAAAGATATGCAGCGGACCTCGTCAGCTCCACCCAATCCAGCAGAGGTTGGAAAGTTACCGCCGTTTCTTCCGGATAGGTTTCAGCACTATGTTCGCAACTCATATCCCTACAGTGGAGGAAATGCTTCATATGGTCAGCCTCTGACTTCTCCCCTATCAGTTCCCTTAGCTTATGGTGCTCCTACTGGACAAGAAACTTCCATGTTTGCTCAAGGAGTACCGCAAGGTGTAGGCTACACTGTATATGGAACGAACCAACCGAATTCTTTTGTTAGCCAGCATAGCTATGTTCCTTATTCGTCCAATAGCCAAACCTTTGAGACCAATCAAAGACAAAAAAGTACGCAAGTTAGTAGTGTCTCATCGACAGGTGTCGTTGTGCCCCCTAAGAGGGAGAAGAAACGTATACCTATCATTGACCCGAATACAAAACAAGAGATTGATCTATCATCTACAGCCCTTGAGAAAGAGAAGAGACGAACTTCAACTACTTCTTCACCACAAGTTTCAAGTAAAGATCCATCTGAAAGTTATCAGACAATTCCTTCCAAGCAATTTGCAGGAGAAGGTAGCTCATCATCATCTGCGCAATTGGAAGCTAAGGTTCCACCTTACGAGAAGGTAAGTAAATGTAAAGTTGCTTGCGATTTTACTCACGTTTTTTGTTAACATAGGGTGATATGGGTGAACCTAATAGATCCACAACTACAGATGAAATAGGTGCTGATTCTTACAAGAAAAGTAACTTAGATTTTGACTTAGTTACGTCGGAGAATGTTGAAATTTCCAGTGAACATGTAGTAAATGTAAGTAGTCGGCAGGATCAGAACGAGACTGATAATACATTTTCAACACCTTCCGATGGGAAAAGCATAGTAGAGAATACGACTTCACTTCATGTGGATTCTTCAGAAAATAGCAGAGAGAATTTGAAAAAGGATATCGATGTTTCCAACACTGAAGTAGATTTAGAGCAAAATGCCGCTCCAAACATGGAGAAAGAACAAGTTACTGTTTCAATTCAAAGAGACTATTCCGAGTCGAAAACGGACGAAGAATTATTGTCTTTTTGTACGACTGCGGAGCTGAATAATGCATCTATCAAACGCGAAGATACGAGCCAGGAAGGAACTGTGGATCGTGCTGTTAGTCCTAGACGGGAAAGGTTTGTTGTGAGAGGTGGAAAGGCTGTGACTAATAGGGGGTCACTTCACCGATTACCGGAGAGTGCAGGTGAGAGACTTACTGAGCAGAATTCAACGAGTGAGAAGTTGGATATAAAAAGGAATGACGAGCAAGAAGAAGAAGTTGCCCTCACAATGAAGACAAGGTTTCGGTATCCATTAGAGATTCTAGAAGATTTGAAGTCTGTTGGAAGTTTAGACTCATTTGATGAAAGAACCCAAGATGATATTCAATTTCTTCCTAACTTGAGTAGCAAAAGTTTCCAGTCCAAGAAGCATGGTAGTTTAGATAAGTTTCCCAAAAACGTGTTTCCCGGAAGCAACATTTCAGGTCCACCGCCTGGTTTCACAACAAAATCCTTGTCTTCCAAAGATTCATATGATCTCGGAAGGGCTCGAAATAGGAACGTACCAGTTCCGGGTTCGAACCAAGCCTCAGCAAAGGGACGATCATTTGGAGGGAAGGAGTTGTCAGATCTTCGTGGCACCAAAGTGGCAGCTCCAGACATGCGAATTATTCAAGCGGCGCAGGCATGGAAACATAGGAGAGATGACGAAGATGAGTTCACTAGAAAGATACACACTGTCCGTTCGATTTTGAACAAATTAACATATGAGAAGTTTGATAGGTTGTATGAACAAATACTAGATGTCAAAATTGATTCGCCGGAGCTTCTTCGAGGCATTGTTTCGGAAATTTTTGACAAGGCGTTGTTAGAGCCTAATTTTGGTCCCATGTATGCAGAACTGTGTGACAGATTGTCCGTAAGTATGCAGAAAATGCTGGATGAGTCAGCCGATGGAGGTTTTCGTGATGAGTCTGGCAAGAAAGTAACGTTCAAAAGTATATTGTTGAGTAACTGTCAGAGTGAGTTTCAGAAATTCGCAAAATGTGAGGCGCCTCTGGAGAAGCATCAGCTAGCCTCGAAGGATAAGGAGATTCCAATAGACACGAATGAAAAATCGGACAGTAATCTCTTTGCAGAAGAGGAAGAAGAACGTCACAAGATGAAGCGACGAATGATTGGAAATATCAAATTCATTGGTGAACTTTTCAAAAAGGACATGATATCGGAAAGAGTTATACGAGATGACTGTATTCCTCGTTTGCTTTCTCTTTCCTTAGTTCCAAACCCAGATGATGATGATCTCGAAAGTTTATGCAAGTTACTGACATCGGTCGGCGCAAAGTTGGATTCACATGTAGAGAATCGCCCTATGTTAGATCAGTACTTTCAAGCATTGGAGAAGTTCCGTGCCACTGTTAAACTGCCCAGTAGAATCCGTTTCATGATAATGGATTTACTCGATTTGAGAAAGAACAACTGGGTTGAAAGACGGCAAGAAGCTCAAGCAAAGACAATTGGAGAAATACATGCAGACGCTCAAAGAGAAGAACGTGCGAAGGCTCAAGCTAGTAGAGAACGTATGTTGTCTAGTCGTGATAGAAGAACTATATCAGCTGCCTCATATGCTCCACGAATGACGATGCATATGGGTACTTCTTCACCCAGAAGCCCTGGTGTTTCGCAGCGCGTTGAAGCCAACTGGGAAAAGTTTGGGGCAAAGAAGCCGGACTGGAGAGAATATGCAGAGAAAGTAGAACTGGGTCCTGTGAGGTTAGGACCAAGTAGTGCCATACTATCTATGGCAGGAGGTGCGAGAGGTTGGAAAACTGAATCAGGAACTTCCGATATTCGGAGAACGGAAGCTCATAGCAATAATACAACGGAATCCCGACCAAAGAGTATTTTAACCCATTCGACAAATGTCCTTGGGGAGACTGCAGAAGGTTCCAGTACGAATGTGGGTGTCGTAAGAGAAGAAGAATTAGAAACAGGTTTATCTACTGAGCCAGAGGCTCTGACACAGGAAGCTTTCTCGAGAAGGTTGAAGAGTATCTTGGAAGAATATCATTCGTTGAAAGATGCCAAAGAAGCAGAAGAGAGTCTGAAAGAAATACCCAAGTCTAATATGGAAAATTTCGTTTTTCAATTTGTTCAGGTTGCCTTGGAAAGTAAGACATCGGTAAGGAATGATGCAATTACAGTTTTCTCGTTTGCCAAGGAAACTGTTGCACCAGATGTCATCAGGAACGGTTTCATATCAGTTATTGAAATTTTGGATGATCTTGATATAGATGATCCTCATGCAAGTGACTTTGTTGCCTCCTTAACTGGCCGTGCTGCTGCTGTCGGCATGCTTAGGAATACGAATAACGAGAGTGCCAATTATGGGTTGAACTTTTTACAAAACAGCCTTACAAGTATAAGAGATTCTACCCGACGTTTAAAATTTGTGATATTAGTTTTCAAGGAGTTGCGGTCAGCTATTAGAGAGAGCTGTGAAGGCGATAGTTTGTCAAGAACATTGCAAGCAATGAGGAATAGTGGACTTGACTTGGAAAAACTTTCTTTAGAATGGAACAATAGAGACATGTTGTACGCTCTCTTAAAGAAGTTCGATGCGAGCTATTTGTGTCTCAGTTGTGTTTTAAGAAATATAGTAATGTCACTAAATGTGGATTCTGAAGTGGACTCTTCGGATACGCTTTTGAATGTACTACAAGGTCTAGACGACGAAACCAAGAAGTCAACGGAAGTTATCACTTCCATAGGTTATCTTTACTTTGAAATATTTCATCGCACTTTGAATTCTGATTCTGTCGCGGAAGATATGGAGGCTTGTAACATTGGATGTAAGTTGAAGAATTGTGAAACCGCGCTTCTTCATCTTCTAGATGAAGATGCTCATAAGCACCTCATGTTACTCGTCAGTGCACAACAGTTTTGTTATGAAAAGTCATTTCCGTTAATTCAAACCAACATTTTTAACGATGGAAATGGTAGCAGTGAACTCAGACAAGTTGCTCTTATAAGACATGTTTTTGACCGACTCTACAAGTCGAAAATTGTATCATTAGAAGCATTTTGGAACTGGAAAGAAGATTTGACAGTAACTCAACAAATAGGCAAAGGTCAAGCCTTGATTCAGACTAATGAATGGTTCTCAACGTTATCAGGATTGACTGGTAATAACAGTGAGGAAGAAGAACCACCCAGTTTATGATTGCATCTTCAATGCGCAAGTAAGTATATGCATGTTGGGAAAGGAATATAAGCTATCAGTTGAATACGGTGCTTTACCTATAGTGTAAACTTCCATTGTTCTACTATGGATTTCATTATAATAGTTTCTTGAAATTGTGTTAGGAATTTGATATTCTACCAAAAGCAATGTTATTCGTCGTGTGGGTTGTGTTGAAGATAAAGATTGAACTTGGAACATTTGCGTTTGTGGAAAATTCTCGCCATGTTGCATGTCCACTTGGACATCACGAAGGAAAGTTTAGTCGATTGCCGCGTTATGATTTTGAGTGCTCCAAAGGTGTCTTCGATAAGAGAGTAAAGAACTGATGTATAAAAGTAACTTGAATGGGTTGTATTCATTCCAAAGTTCCTGTTGAACAGGTTTCGGAGAGTAGTTTGAGCTTCTCTTTGGTCGAGAGTGTTCGAGAACCAGTGCGTGCAGTCCTTGAAAGAAATCGTTTTGAAAATACAGGTCTTAGAAGTTTTGGAAACTTCCAGAGGACTCTCTCTGTAGATGAAGAGTGCAATCTTGATGAAGAGCGTTATTTTCAAGCAAAATTAAAAGTGGAAGCTTGGTTTGCTCGTAGTCAAGCAGCAGTAGGTTGTCACCGCGGGGCAACACCAAATGCTGACTGTCTAGCTTGAAAGTGAGTTGCTGATAAGTACGCTGGCCGGAGAAATTTATAAAAGTACTTTAGAATTCTTTATCTCGTAGCTATTTCGTTAGTGGTTTGTTAGACGGTCATATTTCATAGTTATGTACAATTCAGAAAACCGTAATTAAGACAAATGATGCATATAGCAACGCCAAAGGATATGCTATTAACCAGCGCTGTTCCTTCATTTCATATGAAATATTTGAATCCACTCTAAAATATTTGAGATGCTCGTACCTTCATGGACATTGTCTGCACGAAAATCATGGTTGCAGTGTTTGTGGACCATGCAACTGCAAGCGCACTTAAAAGAAATGCCAATAACGATGATTTCCTAAGCTACGCCTTAATAGAACTATACTTCACTATTTTGAGCTTACTTTAAAAAAAGACCCAGCAATAAGAAAGATAAAATCACAATAGGAACTAGCGAATACCCTAAAATACTGACAGTTCGATATAGATCCAAGCCTTTTGAACTCATCAAGTTCAAGATGACGTAGATCGAAAAACAGCCAATTATTGCTTGACCATAGATTACTCCAAAGTGAACCTTGCCAGAAAATAAAAGTATAAATCCTTGAATTGTCTTATTTAAAAATAAAAAACAGACACTACAACAACACTTTACCTAATAGCAAACAAAATAATAGAGGACCAGCCATATCAGCGTCTTCACCGAAAGTGTGGTCAAAACTAGCAAAAGGGTTGAGAACAGCTTTGGCCTTTTCGAGGATTCGCCTAAGGTCTATTCCCAACTCTTCAGAGTATATAAGCAAGAAGAACAAAACCTTGGAAAACGACAGAAATACCTTCTAATAAAGGAGGCTCTTCTTCAAAACTGGAAGATTGAGTCACAGAGTAAGAGCCCGCTTGTTCCTAAACGACTAGGTTACGGAAATAAAAATATGACACAGAACTCTTACAGGAGAAGGATTAATAAAAGTTGACTGGTAAAAACCAGAAGCCTGAAACAAGATTAACAAAAAGACTAAAACGCTTCAAGGTTCGACTTGCCTGTTGTTGAGCACGAGGATACATTTTACTCAAAAAATTAATCAACTTTGTCCATTTGTTGACTTGCAGTTTCTCACTACTCACCCTCCACGAGGAATGACATATCGTAGAGAAGCTATTTGGTTTGCTTAGAAAGATTTCAAACTTTTTGCGTGGAAGGCAACAAATTGATGCTCTAACATATTCGTGTGTTTCTCCTTATTGGGGACTATTCCGATATAAGAGATAGGTGAAGAGCTACCGTGCAACAGAAATAGAGACAAATCGAAACTCTATTCCAACGGAGCGTGATTCTTTTTTTGGGTTTCGTTAAAGAACTTCAATTCTCTCTAAACTTGCTATATGTGGAGCTTTAACACTCAGTAAAACGCCGCTCACTCTTTTCAAAGATTCCTGTGCGGTTTACAAAAGTCCGAGTATAGTGTAAGTGAACTTTCCCAACGGCAACTTTTCACTGTGCTAGCAACTTTCCGAACTACTTCTATAGGCAACTTGTGTTGCTCCGAACTCAAAGATTTTAGCTGCTCAACACGGTGATGATTCTTGTTGCCCATAGAGGCCATAGTTCCCAACAAAGTATGCTTTTTCATGCATATATGGAAGAAACTGACTATAAACTTTGTTCTACGCTTCTTATTGGGGCCACGCGAGTACCAAGTAGAAAATGTTGGGAGTGTATGTTTGCTATTGCAGAAATACACGATCTGCAAAGTTATTGCCTTCAAAAAAATTAGTTGGGACAAAAAATACACTTTTGAACTCCTTATTCAACCGATAAAGGAATTTGATAAAGCAAAGAGCCATCTCCTCGAAAGATATGAGCTGTTCAACAAAGGAAAACTCGCACATTTAAGTATGTTACAAGAGACACTATGCTACTTTACCTCTCTATCATAATAGTTTTCCTCCAGTTTCAAAAGCAAGGTTGATAATATCAAAAGTTAACAATAATTGAAGCAGTAAGGGTAGAAAAAACTCGAAATAGTCGAATATTTAAAGAAGACATATCTTTAAAACTTGCAAAAGAGTGGTTGGCTTGATGAATATGAAGGTAAGTGGTTCTAGAAAAATATGAAAGTCTTCAACCTTGAAAGGGAATTGTATGAGAGTTTTCAAACCATCTTCACAGTTTCTATAATAACGAACATCCCCATAAATCTGAGAGAATGAATCATTAGTATAACTTGGATTCTATTCGCACGTTTGTCTGAGAAGTTCTAAGAGGCATTGCGGCCAAAGGATACCGTTTATGTTAAGTATATGAAGTTCCTGGACGTTGAATGTTTAAGTGAGCTCCAAAGGAAGCTCAACGACCTTGAATTAACGGACTATCGAGTTCGGTGTCAACTGGAAGCTTATTCGTGTAGGTATAATGTCAACCATCCCTTGGTGAGTTTTTCAAACTTTTGTCAAGGTAAACCAGCGGGCTTCGACAAGAAGCTTAGCAAGTCATTAGAGCAAAAGTTGGTAGAACAACTTGAAGCTTCACCAAGAGTGTTGGAAGGCTCGCCTGTGGGGTCTCTAGAAGACCAGAGTGCTCGAAAGACACTTATCAACCTCATATGCACACTTAATGCCGCACACCAAGATTATGACTTCAGGTATGAATAATATGCGTTTCTAGAAAGATGTCGAACTAAACGAGATCAGCTCTTTACAGCTTTCCAGACTCAAACGTGTTCAAGATGTTCGTTCGTTGCAGCAGCATGTTGACTCGTTATTTGAGCTTTTCTACAGGCAACTTGGCCTGGAGTTTCGCCAGTTTCTATGGGAAAACATTGGACAGATTATTCGTCCTGAGGAATGTGAAGTCTATTCCTATCTTCCTGATTACGAGTCGGATCCATACAGTGCTTCTGGTGCACTTTGGTCGTTCTGTTACTTTTTCTATCACAAAAACATGAAAAAGATTCTATTTTTCTCGTGTACGCTATCTACGCGTTTAGCGGAAGACTCTGAGAGTACAGAGAGCGTTGATGAAGAAGACTTTGGTAAAGAAAGTTCCGGCTTGGAAACTCCGTTTGCCATGTTTGAAACAGTCATTTAAATTTTTCAGGCCAGTTGTGTGTATAGTTTGTGGTTTTTTGCAACACGTTGGTTACAAAATGAAGTGTTTTACTATTTGTTTTACCAAGTGGACTCGTCATAAGTACTGCGAGGGTTGACAAATCCTTTAAAATCCCACTTTGTTTCTAATGAATAGGGTTCACTTATTGTTACTCCATCTACTGTTGCAGTAGCTACTTGAATCTAAATGTCCACAGAGTTAACATTCATAAAAAAAGAGTGGAACTGCTTACTCTATTGATACTCCGAGCGTCACGATAAAACAGCACACGGTAGACTTCCTCAACAATCTTTATACCTTCTTGAACGGTAAGATCAGGGCGATATGCCTTTCTGAGCAGAGGCAGTCCCAAAAGCACTCCAAAACCAGAAGCAAGCACTTCGCTTTCAAAAGTGGTGCCATATAAGTCAACCATGCCGAGAAAACTAGACAGTCACAGTTGGTGTCTTTGTACGAAAAACTAAAAAATCTCATACCTTTGACTTTGGACATAACCTCCGACAATAAGACTATTCCAAAAGGGGTTCAAACGACTTCTCTGGGCATAAAGTACTCTTCCTAGGTATTGATGCAATGAGCGTGGGCTTTTTTTATGCTCGTCATTAAAGCAAAAGTCTTGGGTGGTGAGATTTTCTAAAAGGCGTTGAATTTCTTGAAAGTCTGAAATTTCACCACCACCTCCCAACAAACAAGAGTCAGTAACCTTCAAAAGTCTCGAGAAGTTTTGAAATCGCGCAAGTGAGCCATAAGAAGCTATTTTTTGTTTATACGAGAAAACAAAATGCCAAAAAAAACGCTACGAACCTAAAGTATCGGCAGCTATAACTACTCCGTCAGAACACTTTATTCCTATAACAGAACCTCCCGTAACAAGAGGACTTGTTGTGTGTCTCACGGGGTCTACAACAAGCTGCATAGGACTACAGGTATCAGCTTTGGTTGCTGAAGAAGAAATGTGCAACTCCATGAATGCAACAAGGCAAATATTCTTCTAATGATCGGTTATTGCAAATTCATGAGAATTCGAATTCTCTTTTGGCTAGTAGAACTCTTCACGCTTGGTTATTCATATGTTCATCTAATTGTTATTTATGGAAATTTGAAATGTCATACTAGTTTTTACGATTTTGCTATTACAATTTATTCTTATGATCGTCCACGTTCGCTCAACCGACTCTTGCTGGATATTCTAGAGCAAGAGCAGCATGCAGTGGTCAGAAAGCGACGGCTATTTTTACAAGTTATAGATGATAATACCATTGGTTGCTATGATATTCACTATTGGCGAAATTCAAAGTCTGATGGTGTGGATGACTTCTATCGAGTCAATAGCGAAGAGCAGCTATTAGAACTCCCTTGTATCTTCCCCTCCCGACTGTTTCAAGTCTTAAAAACTCTAAAAGGGACTTTTGATTGGCAGATATGGATAAGCAAAAGACATTTTGGCAAACACGAGCACTGGAAAATGGTGCGACGTGCGTTTGAAACCTTGAAAGGTGTTCACAGTACTTTTTATGTATTCTTACAAGATGATATGAGAATATGTTCTCAGTTCTTAAGTAGAGCACAAAAATTTTGGTTAGTTATTGAGGATACGTACAAAATGACGCTTTCTTTGCATTGTGATAGCAATAGAGTGAATTACTCCGGTTGGACAACGCTAAGTTCAAGACAGATGGATAACATTGTAGTTCTATCAGGGTGGGTAGAGTCAAGTAATTTCCTTTGCGAAAGACGTTTTCTTGAATGGATAAACTTTTCTGTTCCAACTGTGAATCCTTCTCGGTGGTATCGTAGAAAATATGCTTCCTCCGGTGTTGGTGAGACGTTGTCAAATCTACTTCACCGAGAGGGCTATAACATGTATCGTACTTCATATTCTCTTTTGTATCACACTCGTGCTCATGAGTCTAAAATGCATCCAGTCATCAGAAAAGAAGAGATTTTGGAAACATATGCCTTTATTGATGGACAGATTGTTAGTTCTCGCATGGAGTTGGAATGCGCTACTGTTACTTGTTCCATGGTTTCAACTTGGCCAAGGATTCAGTTACTATACGACTCTTTGTATAGCCTGGCTCCTCAAGTTGATGTTATTTATTTGTATCTGAACGATTATGAATATATTCCTCCATTTCTTCATATAGGTTTCATTCAAATAGTGTCTTCTTCTGAGTCATCAGACTTGGGAGATATCGGGAAGTTTTATGTTACTCCTTATTCAGACTATCATTTTACACTGGATGATGATATAATCTACCCCTGGGATTTCGTGATGGCTATGATTCGCTGCTATGCATCCCTTCCACAACCTTGCCTTTTGGGAGTGTATGGTGTAATGCTTGATCAGGAAAAATTATTTCGGCAAGACTATTTTCAATCAAGAACTGTGATAAGCCTTGAAATGGCCGTATCTCATCCTTGTCGAGTAAACATAATAGGCACAGGTGCTATGTTGTATCAGCCTCGTTCATTCAAGATATCTAAAGAAATTTTCATAGAGAAGAATATGGCAGACATATATATTTCTATGCAGGCTAAAATTAGGAATATCAGTCTATTTATTGTGAATCGTTCAAGTTACTGGTTGATTGAGCAGAGAAAGGACGGCATTCCCTCCATTTACGAAGACGTCATAAGAAATAGACAGAAACGCAGGAAAATTACAAAAATACTTCGTGACTTCATGCCTTGGGATTGTTCGCATACAGACAACGATTCAGTATGTTGTTTACTCAATAACAAAATACCACTCTATTAACTGCGCTTCGCTGACATCAGACGAAGCACTTTTCGACAAATTTTGATTCAAACCTGTCAAATCATTCGCTCGGAACTCTCAAGAACCCGTACAAGATATTAACACAATCATTTCAAATGGCTAAAGTTGACGTTATGGAATATTCTGGGTCGCTGTGATATCCAAGTCGCGTCTTACCAAACAGACGCTTAAGTCTTTTCAGCTCCTTTCGTTCTACTCTATTCAGTTTCTCAAGATGCCTCTTCTCTTCTGAACTGCGTGAATTTTTGGATATCAGAGAAAGATAATCAAGAGAACGATCTTCGTCACCATCTACTGTATTTAAAACGATCAATGCTTGCTCTACGGAAGTCTTTGTTTCCTTTGCCAATTCTTTAGCGACTGAAGCTCTTCTACTGGCAGAAATTTCGCAATGCTTTGCTGGTGCATTAGAATAAACATCTTTAAGTCTTCGTACACTTGAGTAGTGCTCTCCTTGATGAAACGCGAGATGAATCCAAACAGCGTTCTTTTCTTTGAAGTTTTCCAAGTCATAGCCTGGTTGGTCCAGTCTGTGAACCCTTATATTCACTCCATAAAGCAGAGATATTGCCTGTAACTTTGCCAAACTATTTTAGACAAAGAAAAAAAAAGTCGTTACGTACTTCAATATTTCCTGCCCAAGTTCCTTCTATACGCATTTCTGAAAGGTATTCTTCAAGAGTATTGTTGTCCTCTACGAAATCCTTTAAATAGTCCCCGTGCAAAGCTATATAATCGCAAACTTGTTCTCGAACTTGAGCGTGAAACCTTTCGTTCCCAACAATTTGGTCTGCTGCCGCACGGAACAAACAATTGCCATCGTCCTTGACAGGACGAATGTCTAAACCTTGACAGAACAAGGCTTTTCGAAAGTTCTTTATATCCTGGTCGATATTTGCAACCTCCTTTCGTCTTAGTCGTAGAAGGGTGTGCTCCGAACGCCTCTTCTCTCTTAAGTTTGTCTCCATACTACAAAATGAGGACCGGTGCAATAACACCCAATCCTATCACATTCACGAGACAGACAATCATCTCTTCATGAGGGCGGGTTGCACCATCTCGTGCTATGTAGAATTTCTTTTCGGTTCGAAACATTTCTATAAAGACAGATATAGAATGCCGTCGAACTATTTCATAGATGTAAGTCTACTTCATAATACTTGAATGTTGTAAAACTAAGTCAGTTCTTGATTTTCTCTTTCTATAGGAGAGTCCATTATTTGTGAATTGAGAAAACATTGAAGTTGATAGGAACAGTTTTGTATGAATTCTCCTTTCAATTCTTCTGGTTGTAAAACAACGTCGATGATTCTTAGTATTATTATTATTATCATTCATGTTGTGTTATGACTCGAAACAGTCTTTGTAGCTGTTTTTTAGGGAACGTATACTCAAACAAAACATCCCAACGTTCCAGAGAGAAGGCTACTTTGAGAAAACAAGTATCATACTTGGGTGGGAATCCCAAGAGTTTTGACAACCAAAGGAACGTGGTGCCTGGCGCAAAGCGTCTGTCAAGACTCACTTGGATACGTTTTTCTGACGGATTTACTCCTTTTTGTGAAAGTGTCACTTGTAGTTCCTGTGAGAACCTCCCCAAGGATAAGGACCATCCAGAGAAGTCTATTACGGAACAAAAATGGTTCAAGTCTGTAAACGCGTCGTTTCTTTCCTTTCGAAAGAACACGCCAGTATTTCAAAAACTTAAACAAAGGCTGGTTGCAGGTTTTTCCTTGGGATTTTTGGCGATAGTATCTATTTTTGCTGGAAATGGTATCTTTACACTTGCCTTGACTTTAATATGTGTGTTAGGCCAACTAGAATATTATCGTATGGCAAGGGCAAAGGGTCACTTACCAGCACATCGAGCTGGTATTTTTGTTGGAATACTTCAAAATATTGTTGCATATACGTTTCCTACATTTGCAGATACTGTATTTCCGATTGGAGGAACACTTATTTGTTGTTATTTGCTTTTTAGAAAGCGACAGGCAACCATTGCAGATATTTCTACTTCATTTATGGGACTTTTTTATGCAGGATATTTGCCATCTTATTGGATTCGTCTGCATGCTCTTCGGAATATGTTAGGGCTAGGTTCTCTCAATCGTGTATTCCGTTTTCTGCATTCGTTCTCATTTTTAGGTTGGAAACCGTTGTTTTCTTTAGGTTCGTGCTTGACATTTTGGACTTGGTTGTCCATTGTTGGAGCAGATGTGGGAGCCTATTTTATTGGCAAGTTATTTGGTCGTACCAAGTTCATCGAAATTTCACCCAAGAAGACAGTCGAGGGAGCCTTGGGTGGCTTTTTAGGCTCAACTTGTATTAGTTTACTTGCAGCATATCTTTTATGTTTTCCTTTTTGGTATATAACCGGTGCTGTGTATGGAATCATGATTGGCGTGGTTGGACTACTCGGAGACTTAACTGCTTCCCTTTTTAAGAGAGATGCAGGCTTCAAGGATTCCGGTAATATAATACCTGGTCACGGAGGAATTTTAGACAGAACTGATAGCTATGTATTCACTGCACCTCTTGTCTATTATTTTGTTACCGTGTTGATTCCAATCATTGTCAGATTCTTCTAGGCGAAATCTTCATTCACTCATTTTTGAAGGGGACCATTCAAATATTCTGAATGTCCAAATAACTGAATAGAAATCGTTATTTCACATTTTTTTGTTAAATAACTCGTGATTTGAATGAGAAAGTATTTTATTGTAGCTGTTATATAAAGTCATGTCGTTGAAACAACTTCTGCTCGTTCGCATTGATATTTTCTAGTTTTTGAATTCTTTCAAAGTCTTCGATAAAATTTTTCATTCTTTGCTTCGCAAGAACAAACTTGTCGTTACTGTCAAGTCCAAGATTTTCGTCAGATATTTGAGGTGCATCTCGAGAGGGTTGAAAAGTCCAGACTTCATTTGCTGAAAAAGGAACACATACACGTTGAGTCTTTGGATGCAAACAGAATGGAGACTTCAATAAATGATTCATATGACGTGAAACGTTGGCATCCAAACGAGGATACAAGTAATGAAAAACCAAGCAAACAACCAAACCATAGAAGCAAGATTTTTTTGGTTCCTTAAGCATCTCTTCTACTCTCTCCCAAAGGTCCATTCCAACAGTATTTGATTCAATCAACCGCTCAATTTGTAGAGCATAATGTGATGGAATGAGAGATAGGTATTTTTTAAAATGATTTTCATCGGAAAAGAACTGAGGACTTTGTACAACGTATTTTAAGAACAGAGGATATAAATAGTCGAAACTTCGTTTTAGAAAAGGATCACTAAGAGTATTCCATTGCCTGAGAGAATCGTCCGAACAAACCGAAACATTGGACTTTTCTCTTTTGACAGAGATTTCTCTCAAAGCGGATGGAAGTCGCACAGTCAAATATTCAAGAATGGAGTCTCTACACTCGTCTGATAATTTCCTTGCTCGTTCATCGCAGATCCATCCATGCACACCGCGTCTGCCACTGTATACCCAAAGGATATGCTGAAATCCAAAGTCGTCTCTTAACGCCTTATCTAAAAGCTCGACAGCGGCTGCTATAAGATACCAGTTATTATCACATAAATCGACTTCATCCTCAGACTTCATAATAGCTACGTCCTCATAATCTGTAAGGTCAATATCGAATATTAGTTCTCGCTCTAGAGGTGCAAATAAGGTCACGAGTGATTGATTGCAAGGTGGATAGTTGTAAACTGCTCCTATATCAATTTTCACAGGAAGCTTCTGGACAAGAACTTTTCTTAGATCTTCAGCACTTTCAAAACTTTGATATCGAACATATATTTCGTTATCTAAAGTAAAAGATAATTCACGTCTCTCGAAAAGTTGTTTGTTGCGTTGAAAGCTATACGAAAGCCATCGAACTATCAGGTCCACTGGAAAGAATTCTTGATAATATTGCCTTCTCGACATATGGCTGTTTACAGTTGTCTCTACCAAACAGACTGCGACTCAGAGAACGCAGTGGCGGCAAAACCCACAGAAAATTTGAAGCATCAATTTTGGGTCCCTTTGAAATAACTTGTTCATCACTAAAGGATATGGTTCCTATTTGTATTCTCGAAACCTCTCGAACACTCTTACAAAACTGTTTGTAGTGTGAAAAAGATATTCTTTCAGAAATAGTAGAAAAAAGAGAAATGGTATTTGAATAGGTATATTCACGATTACAAAAATGCTCTAAAAGATACTTATATGTGTGTAATAACTAAGCCTCTCCTTTGATAAACGTTCGCTGCATCCTTATAAATACTTGAAGACAGATAAGCATCTTTCTGTCTGTAAATAGGAAGATAAACTATTGCATAGAAAAGAGGACCAAAAGAGGATATTGTGATGGCTATAGAATGAGAGAAATGAAAGCATTCTTGACTAAAGTCTTGGTTAAACCTTCGTATAGACAAGTAATCAAAAGCTATTCCTTATCAAATATGACATTTATCTTCACAAGTAACCTTACTGGTATTTCGATACCGCTATATTCCATGAAATTGATACTAAACCAACCCAATTCTGAAACTTATCTAGTGAGCTTCGACTATGGTAATATGTGAATATCACTCTTTGAAATACCAGAAAAGATAGTCAGTAGACAAATATCTTCTCTACAGTTTTAGTGCTGGTCCTGAAATGAAATATGCAATATTTTTGAGGTATCCAAAATAGACCTTACGAAATTCTGATCACATATATAAAAAGGATGCACAGTGAAGTCGTAAAGTGCAGAATTCACCAAAACTCACAGAATCATTTGAACACAAAGAGGCAACGTAAGAACTTTAAATGTACGCAGTTTACAAAACTAAACATATAGCAGTACATTCACCAAGTTCGAAACTGATCAGTTAGGAGAAGGAGCTATTCTTACCAAACTGACATCAAAAACCAGAGTCTCCTTAGGTGGTATGTAGCACCCATAACCTTCTAAACATACCCCTATATTACTTAATAAGCAAAAAAGTAGTTGGACCATAAAAACGCAAAACCTTGTTCTCCATAGGCAAGTGATGGAGAAATAACTAAGACACGACGCCCTCCAGGTCGCATATCTCTTAAACCAATTTCCTAGTAAAAGAAAATAGAAGAGAAAGCATAATTAGATATAAAACAACTACTTACCCACCCTGGGATAACTTGACCTTTCCCATAAAGGAAGGCGATGGGCTTCCTACCCTTTGCAGAAGTAGAGTCGAAAACTTGTCCGTTGCTAAGATACCCTGTGTATTCCTCAAACAAATGCATGAGAAACTCTACGAGTGAAGAAATGGGTTGGTTCTCACTACGACACAGATATCTCCTGGTAGAGGTTGAGGACCACTTCCTTGCGAAATCTCGGCAACTTTCAGTCCCGGTTCCAAAGTAACGAATCGAAGATTATTGAAGGGGGAAAGCTTTAAAGCTTCAAGTTGTTCAGTTGCTGCTAAACTCTGTATCTTAAGCGGAAAAGAAACCGAAGCGAAAGCTACTAAAGCTTTAAAAGGATCGTTCAAAATACTACAGACTTGAGACTAAGTCTTAATACCCAGCCGAACAAATTGACGTCTTTGCATTGTATTCATATGCATTTTACACAAAGCGAATTTGTCTTTGAAGACTCGATTACTACTCCAGGTGGATATGTTTCGTGTCCTAGCAAGAGTCGTGCAAGGTGAGAATGCAATGTGATCCATCGCAATCTCGAGAAAGGAATTCAAAAGGCCCAACTTAATTCCAAAAAAAATTTCATGCAACTCTTGTCATTTTCATAATGATCTAGTTTCAGAAACTGAATATCTTAAATTAGATCACAACATATCCGTCGTTATGAGAATAAATAGCTTTTTGAAGTCAAACAATATTTAAATGTTTCTGTAGGTTGAACAAAGCCTAATGATAGTGCATGAAAGTTTTGAGGCCAGATTCGTTCATCAATATCTTGAATTGTGGAAGACTGTGTATCATTTTCTAGTAAAAGTTGAATGTAACAGACATCTTTACATATATTCGACTTCGTATCTATTATACTTCGATTTTTTATTTAGACATTCTAGAGTATTCTTTCTTTTTGGTAAGCACATCCTTTCTATACAGGAGCTGTAAATGAATGATTTTCAAGAAGGACCTTGAAAAATTTCCAAAATGTCCCTGAAATAGTTGCCGAGCTTCCTCCTCCCTGTATGGACCAAGCTGGGTCTTTCGTCTGTATCATATTCCTCGCCGCTTTGACGTTTCTGGAAACTAGCAGTTATGTCTGTGGAGAGTATCTGATCAATATGACAAACTTTACTTTGGAGTACACAAGCGTTCCCAACTTAACAGTACAACACGAAGCTAGCATTCCGGGTCTGTTCTTGGGGTTGGCAAACTACGGCGATCATAGAATCAAACAGACTATATTGTACGAAAGTGGCAAATTGAACCCTGCCTTTACTTGTTCCAACGCCTCAGAAAATAGTTGCTATGTTGTAGACAAGTTTCAAGATCGGTCGCTCTTCTACTTTGAGTTTCAGGCCTCATACAACTATTATCCAAGGGTCCCAAAAATAGAGTCTCAGACGCTGTCTGTTCTACTACAAGAAGGCCCAACGTTGGAAGCTGAAGATCTTCGGGATAGTTTGAGAAAGGGGATGTTTACTCTGTTTTATGGTTGTCCTCGTGCAGCAACTATTCCTAGTACTCACCTTATCAAAGTGAATGTTCCGTTAGGCCAACCAGGAAGTAACCTCTCATTTTCGTTCTTAAAGGAATGCGGATGCGGAAGCCATCCTTATGCATATCTTGTCCTTCAAGATGATCGAGGTGAAGAAGTGAATGAAAAAAGTGTAGTACTTGATCCGATGGTTTCCACATTTCAACTTTCTGTGGTGTTGAATTATGGAGAAGCCGTTCAGTCCTTTGATACTCCTAAGTTGATTTATGATCATGATGTATACAATCTTCAAATATCCGGACAAGGTGCAGATAGAGGTGGGATCGTTCTGGGTGGTGAGAAAGTAACTTGGCTATTACAAGATGAATGTATCGGAAGTCTAGATGGGACTCCAAGGCTGGCCACCGTCTTCGTGCCAATTCCACCCTTTGAGCCACTAAGTATTCAATTTTCAAAGGACTGTGGTGGTGGAAGACCACGGGGTCTGTTTGTCGGATTCACTTCAAGTTCTTCTGAGATAGTGAAAGATGGCATTGTGCAACTGTCGCCGTTCACGTTGCTTAACGAGACAGACAAATTCTTGGAACTGTACTTATCTCTACAAGGTGAAACATCACCTCGCAGTATGATGGTCGGACCTCCTATACTTGACATAGTAGATCCATCAGTTGTTTCTGGGAAGCTGATCTCAGATATGAAGACCCAACACTCCCTGAATCTTTATGAGGACCTTTTGAAAGTGGGAGACCAAAAGCCTGTCACTTTCAGTTTTATTTGCAAAAGAACCGGTCAAACTATAGTCGATATTTCTGTTCCCATTCGAAATAGAGACAAAATTCATATGCAATTAGTCAAACGGTGCAAAGCTCCATCTGCCTTTAGGAATTCCACATATCTTACTGCAAGCAATATTACATTCATACTAATCACGTTATTTGCATTTGTCTTAGGCGTTTGCGCAGTGAGGAAACTACGGCCTCAGAAGAACTAAATGCAGTCTTCAAAAGTAACTTTTCTGAAATTTTGATGACACAAATAAAAGACATAAATTTACTCAAAGTTTTTGCACTTGCCCATTCTTTCTACCGATGCCTGGTTGTTTCAAAAATTCTCTTCGTTGACGAATTTTTTCCCGAACGTCATCTGCAACATTAAGAGACAACAGCCACGGCAAGATATTTAACAACTCATTATCATTCATATCATCAACAAAGGACTCTATTGGAATGGCATTATCGATATTATACACATACGCGGCTGGTGAATTATCTACAATAATAGTCTTGGAAAGATCTCGACCCAAGCTTGACAATTTCTTTACATAGCCGGACTGTACAGTATCATATTCACAGCTGTCACGAAATAAACGATGCGATGAAGGCAAAGGCTCTATATTTGCTGAGTCACAAAGCATGTCAATGACTGGGTCAGCATAGGCTGGTAAAGATGCTGTGAAGATGATAATTTCAAATATTTGGGAAACCTTGAAAAGTTAAGTTGAATGGTTAAGTACAAAGATAGTCCTTACTTTCTGTAAAAACTCGTCGCACCATGGACGTTTCTTCACAAAAAGTGTCATTGATATGTTACTGATGTCCAAATTAAGAGTAAAATCCGACTCATGCTTGGAGTCATCAAAACTGCTGTGAACAAGAGTTTCATCTAAATCTAAAACCAGTGTTTTCCTTCCTTTCATCCTTTCACTTTGTATAGGAAGTAATGTGGACGACCTTCGCTTGAGTAATGGAAGTGAAGCAAGTCTCGTCAAACCCTTCTCTAGCTTTCCAGTGTTGTCGTCATCCTTATCTACAGAGGATGCTATAAGATGCTTCTTTATCGATATCTTAATAGCTTGTGCGTCCTCAGTATTGTTCTGCGAACCTCGTTTGCTACTCAACTTTAAAGACTCGTGGTCCCTCCTCATATCTGAGTAAGGGCTTCTTCCGCTATTGTTTGTAGCCTTCCCTCCAATATTATTAGGGTCATTTAACTCAGAAGGAGCCGTGCAGGATACAAGACAAAATAACTTCAGTATTGAATTCACAATGTTATGAGAGCTATTGTATGCGGGTTGGTTCACTGACTCCTCCTGGGCTACGTGCAAGAGTTCTAAATCCCTTGCCAAATTAACTGAGGTACCTCCTGCTCGGGGACTATTAAGAAAACTCCTACTTCTTCTTCTTCGTCGACGTCGACTAGAAGACTCGCTGTGGCTGGACACGTCTGAGGTCCTCGAGGCCTCCTCCTTCTTTCCCTCGTTTTCTTCCACTCGTTCCGCATCGCATTTGTCGTCTAATAGTTTAGGGTTCACGACTTCCTCCTCAATCTCTTCGTCCTCGTCCGTTTTAAGTCTTGAGAAATCGAGAGATTGAAGTCCTGAGGGACGTCGCAGTGACTTTGTGGAAGCCTCTAAGGTGGCCAACAGAAAACCTTCATCTGGACCTGGTAGGTCTAGAAGAAGACGTTCTATACTTTCTCTGGAGTCAAAAGACTGTTCATTGCTGCAAGTCCTCGTTCCTGAACCAACCACTCCTGAGCTCTCATCTGCTTCCATCCCAATTCCTTGAGCTCATTCGATTAGCAACTGTTTGCAACATAAGAATTGTTTTTCATAATTGCCGACGCTTTTTATGGCAAACAGTTCGAAACCGAAAGAAAGATATTGGCCTGGAAAGGTGCCGGAATATGCATTGAAACACTGGGAAGACGAGGAAGATGACTTTTTCAACTTGATAGCGCCGCAAAAGCTTCAGCAGAAATCTGTGACCGCTAGTGGAAAAGTAGCCGCACCAAATTTCTTGGAAGGTAGTGGGAACTCATCTCCTAGTCATCACTCTCGTGTCGACAATGTGAAACAGCGGAATGAATCAAACACGGAGTCAGCACTAGAGCGAAGAGCAAGAATTAAAGCTCAAGTTTTGCGCAAGAGACAGACAGAACCGGACCTGCTGGATAAGCAAAATGTTCTTGGACTTGATAACCGTGAAAACTATCAAGGGTTGCCGGAAAGAAAAGTTATACAACAGAGAAAGTTTCAGCAGGAAGCCTCTGATTCGTCACAGGGCTCGTCGTCGAGCCACGAGTACCTAAGTGAAGACGACAGTGGGGATAGTGAGGCGTCAAAGGAGGAAGAGGCGGATGAGGAGACTGTAGAGGACTTTCCGCGTTTATGGCGTCCAGTATTTGTAAATAAGAATCAGCGAGAAACTGTCGAAGAACGAGAGAAGATTGAACAGGATGCTGAACGAGAAAAGCAAGCTCGTGACTCAAGGAAAGAGTTCAGGAGGCAACAAGCGCATTCAGTCGTAACTCAAACTGCAGCTGAAACAAAGAGCAGTTCTGTGAAAGACGACGTTGACTTAGACGATTTAGGACTGGAGTTACCTGACGACAAAGATCGAGAAGCCGAATATGAGTTAGAGTTGATGAAGTGGAAGATACGTGAGCTTCGAAGACTTCAAAGGGAGCACGATCGCGATGAAGAGCGGAAGAGAGAGCTGAGGGAAATTGAACGAAGACGGAATATGTCGGAAGAAGAAAGGAAAAAAGAGGATCAGGAGAGGTTACGCAGAGATGAAAAGTTACGAGAAGAGAAACCCAAGATGGCGTTCCTTCAGAAATACTATCATAAAGGTGTCTTCTTCATGGAACAAGACGATAGTGGTCGCTACAAGGAAGATATTTATAATCGTAATTTTATGGAAGGCACGGAAGAGGATCTTGTTGATCGCACTTATCTCCCCAAGGTTATGCAAACTCGCCGAGGACAGTTTGGTTTCAAGGGTCGAACCAAATATACTCATTTAACAAATGAGGATACTACTTTTGGTACAACGTACGGAAACAAGAAACCCGAACTGTCTCGGGATGAACTTGAGCTTATTCGCAAGAGGAAAGCTTCTGAGCTTAAAGGCTCCGATTCAGTCTTTGAACGACCACGTGGCCCGAAGAAGGTATAAACGTATCGTATGAAAACTTTTAGATGTTTTTGGGTTATTTTTATCAACCATTGATCAACTAGATTCATTTCTTTTCTATGGTTACAATGCAATTTCTTCTTTTCTTCGTACAGATATATTTATGTTTGTGACTTTTCATTCTTTGGGAGCTACTTCTTTCGAAGAAAATGCTGAGGGTGAGAAAGTTTCAAAAATTGGGAGTACGTATTCTCGGTAGTAATTAGTGCTGGAAGTACTGCTACCCTTACTAACTGCCTTACAATCCTTAGAGCATGTGTAGACCAATATAGTGGACAGAGACATGAAGAGATGACCATCCTCTAAGAATGGAATTTGTATGTTACTTTTCTTTGCACCCATTTTCAGATAATATAAAAACTGAGACATTAATTGAAGTTCAAACACTCTTTCTGAGTCACAACTTTGGCAACGAGGTATTTTCGACACCATAGCTTTGTTCCATTTTGACCACGGAGTAATAAGCGGTGATCCATTAAACTGATATCGTACACACTGGTTAGGACAATGCTCCATTCTCTTGTAGTATCTCCATTCTTCTTTCTGTATCTCCGCAAAGAAAGACATTCCATCAACATCGAAGTCTTCGCACGTCTGTTCTCGCGCATTCTGATAAAACTGTGTCCGAAGGAATTGAATATGTGGATCAATCTCGTGTTCTTTCTCATTTTGCGCTTCTTCCACTACCTCCAAAAGAATCTGTGGCAAACACAATTCGCTATTCCAAGCACTCGATAGATGACTGTCCATATTTCTGTATTTTGTGGAAGAACACGTTTCCCTCTTCGGAGTCAAAGAAAGGGAAAAATATGTCCAGTTTTCAAAGAGTTGCTCAAATTCACTGCTTGTTAACGTGGCATCCTTGTTTGCATTACTGTTCCAGCTGTCTTCAAAAGTACCAAAATCTTCCCAAATTGGTTGTTTCTCCTTAACTTTCAACGCACCTTGAAGAGGCTTCTTCCTAACCAGACTCCTTAAAAGAATCCAACCATCAGGAGTCCGCAAGCAATCCTCCTTCACACAAACCAATAAATACAAGAATCTGTCCAAGTCCTCTTCATAAGAAGTAGCGCACTGAAACAAGAACACAACTTTCTCTGCACTGTTGCAACGTGGGCAACAAAAAAGCCGTGTGTCAGGTCTGTCCTCCCCATACCATGTCGGTCTTCCACCCAAAAAGCAGGTGTCCTTTTCAAACTCGGTTGTTTGGCAACTTTTTGGGACTCCAAGTAAAACAGCTTCATTCTCCATCGTCATGCATTTACTACGCAACTACAGAAATGAAGAGACAAGATTTTCCACTGAGCACAAAATGATGGTTCTCAAATCTTTCATTATTATTTTCTTTGCATTGGTATATTGAAATCTATTCAAGTTCCTATAGAATTTGGAGAACGAAAGATACTGAAACGAAGCATCGAGCATACAACTTTACTCGACCATGAGTGGATTGTGCCACTCCAAAGAGGATATTTAGGCCTATGCAACTCGCCAAAGAGTTTGCAAAGGCAAAACTAGAGGAATAGAAAAACCAAGAGTTGACAAAATTTATTTTCATTTATTGTTTGTTGATCGAATCGGATATTAAAATGGCCATTCGATGCCAGTTTGAGAGTAGTAGTGAAGTCGGTGTCTTCGCAAAGTTGACAAGTGGTTACTGTTTAGTTTCCGTAGGCTCTTCAGAAAACTTTTATTCAGTTTTTGAAGGAGAGCTTGCTGACCATATTCCTGTCATTCATACCACTGTTGGAGGAGGCTGTCGTTGCATTGGTCGCCTGGCTGTCGGCAATAGACGTGGCTTACTGCTTCCCAACTCTACAACAGATCAGGAACTCCTTCATATTCGCAATAGTCTTCCAGATTCTGTTGTAGTTCAGCGTTGCGAAGAGCGTCTTAATGCCCTAGGAAACTGCATCGTGACTAACGATTACGTCGCCTTGGTTCATCCCGATTTGGACCGTGAAACAGAGGAGTTGATAGCGGACGTTTTGGGGGTTACTGTTTTCAGACAAGACATTGCTGGGGAGGCATTGGTAGGAAGTTATTGTTGTTTAACGAACCAGGGAGGCTTGGTTCATCCACTCACCCCAATTGAAGACCAAGATGAGTTGTCTACTCTTATAAGGGTTCCTTTAGTGGCCGGAACAATCAACAGAGGCAGTGAGGTTATTGGAGCAGGACTAGTTGCGAACGATTGGAGTGCTTTTTGTGGTTTGGATACCACTTCAACAGAATTATCAGTTGTGGAAAGTATTTTTCGACTTCGCGATATGGAACCTGTTTCATTTATGAGTGAAGCAAAGCCATCACTGATAGAAAATCTTGCTTGAGTTTGCGTTATTAAAAGTCTTGAAGCTTGTGCTTGCAATACAAGCTGAACCAAAGGGATTGAATATTTGACGAAAAGCTTCGAGTTTTCGTACACACGTCGACATATGAAAGCGTTATGCTGTAAACTATTCGCACAGGAAGAGAAAAGTTTTCAAGTTTGTCTTTGGACTTTTCGTTATTGAGAAGTTGGCGGAAACATGACATAGTTGTGGAAACAAATAAAGCTTTTGTTTGGTAAACTGGTCATTCTGGCTATCGAAACAAAATCATTTTTTGCCTTTTGTCTTCAACTGCTCTTGGGCTGCTTTCAGTTTCGCCTGTTCTTCCTTCTGTTTCTTTTTGTATTCCAAGTCTTCCTAGAAGCAAAATGACACATTTCGAAAACATCTGACACGAATCATATCTCACAATACCTCTGTTAACTCTTTCGATGAGGGCTTCGGCTTTTTTAAGGGCTTCGCTTTGCCACCGTCCCTACCAACCATGTTATGGTATACAACACAAATTGATCAATATCACCAACTGCAAAATTAAAATGCGTGTAGAGGTCTTTTCGTTAGTGATTTGGAGCATCGAACAAGCAGATTCAGTTTTACAAAAGTTACTCCGTGGAATAGGATGAGGCTCTTATTGCATCGACAATATCTCTAACAGAAAAGTCATCGAAATTTTCGTTAAAGAAGAAAAAATACCAACAATATTTCCACGATGGCAAGGACTACTATAGTATAATCACCAAAAACGGGTAATATTGATACGTAGCCTATATCTTCGAACCTGCAAACAAGTTGTGAGTGTATCTGCAAACTGAAGATTCAAGAACCCTTACTTGTCTTGGAAACGCAGAAATTTCTCATTGTAGGAAGGAGCCAAAACAGGAAATAAGATGAACGATAGAGAATACGACTCTTCTAGTTCTCTTACGAGTGCCATCTCTGAATCGTTGCTTGAGTCTTCATCAATGACTAGAAAGGCAACAGGTTGTGAGTTCTCTTCCACTAAGATATAATCCTATTCTCATAAAGTTAGGTTTTAATTCAGCAGTGCACCCTTTTTACTGACAGCTACGGCATCATCAATTTCTGTTATTACAGGTTAGCATCATTTTACGTCATGTTGCTTCGACCAACCTCGTAGCATAAAATGAGTCTGCAAAATTGTTGTGTATATACTTTCCTTTCTTCTTCGATTTACTAACAATATTTTTGTGTCTTGCATTGCTTTTTATCTTTGAGAAATAAGAGTGTCTTTGTCTTCGGCTTAAAAAGAAAGCGCCAAAATGAAGAATCTCCCTTTTTCTGCCAAGTCTCCAAAAGCGGAAAAATCAACGAGTCTTTTAAAATTGCATCATTCTGAAGGTCGCAGCTTACCGATTCTTTAGACCTTTAAGTTTTCATTGAAAGGTTACAAACCAGTAGGTCTTCAGGTGTTGTCGTATTCGAAAGTTTGCATTGAACAGAAACTTTCACCATATCATCTTCACGTTTGTCATTATTGACATAACTTTCGTTAACTTCTTTGACAGACTACTTTCAAAGTGACAAATGGACACTTTGTCACACCATGCTTGAAAAGAAAGAATGTTTACTCAAAACGGTGAGAGGGCTGTTGGATCCTACTGTGATGTTATACTACGAAACGGGAGTGTTAACTAGTCTTTAGAAAGTCCCTTTTGAACCAAGTCTGCAAAAGTGACGGCAAAAAGCGTGCTCTGTAACAAAGATTCTCAAAAAAAAACTTGTCTCATATAGAAAAGTATTCTAGGACATGAGCTATATTACAGTTTGCAAATAGATATTCTCAACTTTTCCTCACACGTAGTCGCTTCCACAAACTAGTTTCGAGAAGCAGTAGTTTCTCAAGCTGCACGTAGGCCATTCAACATAGACTTGTTCCAATAACACTAACTTGATATATATAATGGTTTCTCAAAATCTCTACATTTCCATTACAATCGATTGAAATACTACGACCTGGAGTTATACGGGGCTGTTTCTACATCTTCCGCAACAACTTTCTTAGGCTCGGTTTGCTTGTCTGTTTTAAAATGGTGAATATAAGAAGAGCAACGGTAACTATTGTTTTTTATTTTATATGTTTTTTGAAACTCTTGTCTTTGTAGCCTGAAGACTTGTTTGCCATGCAAACGTGTAACTTGTTGTGTCTTCCCGAAAATTATCAGTTTAAGTACTATTTGTATCATTTGTTGTCTTGGCCACAGTTATTATTTGTCGCAGAAAACTTTGACAAGAAGATCGTCGGATATGTTCTGGCAAAGATGGAGGAAGATGCTGTAGAGCCACACGGACATATTACTTCTTTGGCTGTTTTGAGACATTATCGGAAGCTAGGCATCGCGCGAAAGTTGATGGAAGCTGCTCATCGCGAAATGCAGGTTCTTTTTGGTGCTGTGTACTGTTCTCTTCACGTAAGAGTGACGAACGTTGCTGCTCAACACCTTTATATGGAGTCGTTATCGTATCAAATCCATGACGTCGAGGCGAAATATTATGCTGACGGAGAGGATGCGTACGACATGAGATGTATATTTAAAGAACGTTCTGGGAAGAGGATTTCAAAGAATCATACTATAAATTGAGATAGAGCAAGGTTTGACCTTTGTTTGCAATGAAACAAAGACACTCAGCGAAAGATCTCGTCTTTTATTGAAGTAAAATTTCAGAGATCCAATTGCGACCGTTTCGTTAGTTTTAAGGCACATGAAAAGGACTCGTATAATTCTTGCGTGTCTTTGAGCACTTTGGACTCCACGTCAAAATGAATATGACAGAAGATAACTTCCCAGATGATATCCCAAGGTATATATATAGAAAGAGAGAAATGCCATCAGCAGATTTCGCTGCTATAAAAAATTATAGGCTTTGAATCCAACCACAATTAGATGATTTAAGAGCACTCAAGCCGTTTAGCGAATATTCTTCGTGAACTTTTAGTCTTCAAATAGTCAGTTACATTTCGTTCGAAGCTTTCAACTTCCAAGACAAAGTTTGAAGGTGTGGAACTGATCGAGAGAATGATTACGAATAGCGCTACGAAACATTTATATTCTATTCATTTCGTTGGTCTCTCAAACAGATTTATCGTTACAAGACTGGACTAATACTACGAGAGACTCTTTTGCATTCTGTAATGCTGACCAACAGTGCTGCTAGCTTTAAGCGCATGAAATTCTTTTCCATGGCTACGCTAAGACTCCTGCCCAGATATAGCTCCAATGCTTAGCTTTCCAAGCAGACATGGTGGAAAATTTAAGCTTCAAGTAGATTTTTATCATCAATCTGTGTATATCACTAATATGAAAAGGTTTATAACAAGTCGATAAGAACTAGCTTCGCCGAATTGTTGATACCTTTCATTTCAAAGTAGCCATCACAGACCTTTAATAAGCTATACTTTGTTTTTCTGGCCATTCCCAAAAAAAGCAACTCAACCCATCTTCAATATTCTATGGAAACTGAATAAGTAAAGTCCAAGATGCTCAACGTGCTGACAATAGTAATTGAGGAGGACAATCCCAACGCAACGATGATTTAGATCAAAATGGCCCAATAGCACATTAATACTTGACGTTTCGCCACGTAGCCAAGAACTTGAAGCATGGCTTTCGAGACACAAGACAGTTCCAGACACAAAGAAACTGCACGTTTAAAGAACCAAGAGTTTTTAGAGTTTCTTAAGTTAAAACTATGCTTTCCACAAAGTCGTAAGCTTTTGTGAACGTTTTCAAACAATATCTTTTACGCTATTGTTAGTTTTAAAAGGTGTTCCGTTTCTTTTTCTGGTTGTAACGATATGCTTCATCTTTTGCGTGGATAGACGTTTAAGAGACTCTCTCGAACGAAGGTTTGGAGTTATAATAGACGCTGGAAGTAGTGGTACACGAGTGCACGTATGTTCTTTTTCCTTGCAAAATGGAGGTAGGTGTTTTGCTTCGACTATATTGCTGTTTTTCTTTTCGAGTATGTTTAGATAATCTCATTCTGGAGAAGGATCATTATCTCGAAGTAAGAAATTATAGTGAAAACCTTTTGGGACACTAATTTGTGCAAAGGCAAAACATAGTCTTACAGTGTGTTTTCAAAATGCTTCACGAGTAGCAAACTTGGGATTCATTTTTTCAAAATTGCTCAACTTTGTTCGTGACATAGTACCTGAACCAGAAAGACCTAGAACACCAATATTCTTGAAAGCCACTGCAGGACTTCGTTTAATGCATGGAGATATAGTTGAAGCTGTATTAGATGCCACTCGTGGTATTCTTATTGCGTCAGAATTTTCATTTGAGCCTTCAAGAGCTATAGTTATGGATGGCAGTGATGAAGCGTTGTACGGTTGGATTACTGTCAATTCTTTGTTGAATACCCTTTCCAATGAGTTGCTCCAAACTTTTGGAGTTTTGGATTTAGGTGGCGGTTCGTTTCAGGTGGCATTCGATACAAACAGTTCTTTGAATGACCAGGTAAGGATTTGAGGAAGATAGCTTGTTATAGTGTTCATGTCCCATTTAGAGTATACGCAACATTCCTGTATTAGACAAAACTTACCATGTATATTCTCAGAGCTTTCTTGGTATGGGTCTTGTAGAGTTTCGAAGGAGATTGTACAAGTTTTTAAAGGAAAGAGATCAGTTGACAAGTAATCCTTGCTTTTACAAGGGTGTCACAGATGTTATTGATGTAAGTTGGAGTTTTTGGCCACATGATGGTTAACAACGGGAACTATTAGGTTGATGGAAGAGAGCAAAGTTTTGTAGAGACATCTGGAATGGGCAGTTTTGAATCTTGTGTTGCTTTAATAAGTGACGTTTTCGTGGAAGAGTTTCATTTTTCTGTTGGAGAATTCAGAAATAGATGGAACACAAGTATTGATAACTTCATTGCGTTTGCCTTCTTCTTTGACCGAATTTCAACTTTTGGTCTATCTCTAGAGTCGAGTCTCTCAGATTTAGAAGAAATGGGTCGTTATATATGTTCGGAGGAATGGAATGTCGTTCAGAATACTTACACTAGTGTACGTAATGGAGCACCTGAGCATCTTTGTTTCGATATGGCTTATATATACTTTTTACTTTTTGAATTTTTGGGAATTGAACAAACACAAAAGACGGTTTGGTTTCTACAGAGTTATCAGGGAAGCGAGTTTGGTTGGTCACTGGGAGCGTTGGTTCATGAGATGAATCTTCTTTTACATGAAAAGCAAGTTCTATGAACAGGGGAAATGCCGTTCCTCTCTGAAGGTTCAACAACAATTCAATGGTATCAGAAAACTTGTTCGGACAAATTTATTCAAATATATCAAGAGGTAATATAGCTGAAACGAGAACATTTGGAATATCTGGTAACTGGCTTACGTGGAAATCTACTGCAACACTGCAAAGACAATATGCTTGTAGATTGCTGTATCCGTACTTCTGATGAATATAGTTTATCATGTTCCATAGCGCATTCTTTGTAGAACTTGTCAGGTTCTCACTGTAATTGACCCCTGTCTCACGGTCCACACATATACCTGTTGTTGCGTAGAAAGGGCCATGTAAAGAAGACAAACAATGGTCATTCGGACCCATCTGATTCAAAATATCTCTACTAAAAGATATATCTCTTTGACCAGTGCGCGAAGCTTCTCCTTTAAGAACTCGAAGACGCACAGTTAATGTTGCAGCCATTTCTATGGCAGTCCCGCAACACTCATTGTCACCTTGTGCGAAATGTGCATCACCAGCTGAAAACAATGCACCACTGACATAAACAGGCAAGTACACAGTAGTTCCCTTAGTAAGTTGTTTGATATCAACGTTACCACCTGTCTCATGTGGTGCGATAGTTCTAATTGCCTCACTTGATAGATGTCCTGTTGGTACAGCTCCATGTTCTGAAGGCACTTCAACAGCACCACCTTGGCTTTTCAATTTTTCTTCTCTTTCATTGATAACTTTAAGCAAATCAGAAGAAGGACTGGTGCCCATAACACCCATGAAAGGATTGCCGTGAATATGAACTTTGGGAAGATCAGGAGATGTGGCAACGTTGTCTTCAATATGCCAACGCACAATAAAAGGTTCTCTGAAAGAATCTCTCAGAAAACCAAAACCTGGTATATTCACTGTGTACGCAAAAGATGAAGCTTCAACGTTCAAAACATCAACAGCTAAGATATCTCCTGGTTCCGCTCCCTCAACATAAATAGGACCAGTTAGCGGATGAACTCTCCCAAGATCCACTTGTCTCAACTCTGAAGCTTGAGTATCTGGGCCTATCTGACAGTCGAAAGCGTCCAGAGTGTCCATCACTACAACGTCTCCAGACTTGACAACTTGAATAGGAGGAATACCAGGATGCCATCTATTATGACCTTTATTTGGTTGTTTAGATAGTGGAAGATGTCGATCCAACTCTATTCTGAACGTAGACATGGAATGGCAAAAACAAATGAAAGCAAATGAAGAAAAACTATTTCTACCAAAATTCTCTTCACCGCTTTTCAATTCGTTTTTAATGTTTGGCTCTTGATTCCTTCCAATTCTAAAATTCGTTTGGCTTCTCTGCAGCCACTCAGATATGCGCCATGTGTTGTTGAATAAAACTTTCTATGGGTCGCTTCGCCGGCAAAAAATAAGCAAGGATTGTAAATCCTATGAGAATCGCTAGTTTCCAGTCCCAGTTCGGGCAGGTTCACTGGTTCTGCTAGAATCTCAAAATCAGAGCCACTAGCGCCAACAGGAACAAAAGAATACGACCCCCGAAATAAAGGATTGCTATACCAGCTACTTCGAATTACTCTGATGGGCTCCGCTTCAACCAAGCCGAATCGCGATAGCAATAGCTTTGTGTGTTGCAAAATAGCGTCATCTGACTCTTGTTCCATTTGTTTGGCTGAAGCACCCGTGAGCCAGAAACTTAATATATTGTTTACTGCTCGAAACGAAAATATCTTTTTGGTCCAGTGAGAAGGTTCCTCTCGCTCCAAACTCTCGTTCCACAAGAGTGAGACATAATCCCATTGTTTGCCTTGATGTTGTAAAGGTTGCCTATCAAATTCTACAAATACCTTGTCAACTGTACCAAGGGCCAGACGATGAATAGCATCTTTCTTCTTACGAGGCAGAGGTGGGTCAAAAAGGTTAGATTCTCTTTCTTGCAGGACACCCAATGAGCCTGTCCAAATGAGATATTCTGCAGTAAATACTTCACTATTACTACATTCAATGGAGACCCGATTATTTCTATCGCTACCTCCCCATCGTATACGAGTGACTTCCCTACCAAAAAGGATATTTTCTGATGGGAATCCTGCAAGAAGAGATTCCACTATCTTAGAAAAGCCACATAAGACTTCCACATTTTCCCCAGCAAGTTCACAGTACTCATGGAGATATTCCAATGAGAGCTCGCTTAAAGAAGAGCAGGCTGAAATGGAACATTCCAATCTCTTCCTCCATTGAAATACTAAGCGTTGGGCTTCACTAGGTGTCATTCCTGTTTCTAAATGGTCCTGTTTCCATCTCTTTGATAAATACTCTTCGATAGAGTCATTGTATTGTTTGGCATCTACTTGAAGAGTTGGCCAATGAAAAATTTCATTTCTATATCTGCCGAATTTCTCTAAAGCGTCTTTCACAACGTAGGTTTCGACGAAAGTTCCTCCTTCTCTAATAAAAGGACACTCCGCAAGTTTCCAACTAGTCAGTTCCTCTTCGTTTGGTTCGGCTTTGTCCTCGGGGCTTGGATATTTTTCTACAAGTCCTCGGACTACAGCTAAGTCATAAATTGGATTGTTCACGGTTCCATGTATCCATGTAGCACCCAATTCCATTCCAGGACTCACAGTACAGACTCTACCGCCTATGCGATGGGAAGCTTCCAAAATACACACTAGTGATCCAGTTACTCGAGAGCAATAGCATATTTTATTTCAATTCCTACCTTGTACGTTTGCAGCATGTAGTGCGGAAGCAGCAGTTATACCGGCTATTCCAGCACCGACCACGATTACTTGTGGCATGGACGTTATCGAATATCGACGAATCAATCGCCAAATAATTTTCATGTCAAAGGCTGTGATATCAAAAAGTGTTTAACTTGGAAATTCCATCTACTACTTAGATTGATTATCATTGCGAGGCTTTTCTTTCTTGTGAACTTTGAAAGACTGCATTTGGATATAAGAGTCTTCTTGCATTCTAAAGCGGATCAAGACAAACTATTGGTATGATGGGGAGCTATGCCTTTATTGACTTTTTTCAATTTGGCTCATTCTTGAATAGATTCAATCTATTTTTTCCATTCTTCTTGTTCTGGAACTTGCGTATTTTTAGATATCGCAGCACTTATTGTGGTTATAGATGAGTCTCAATGGAATAGCGGGTTTGTTTCCCAAAGCGATTGAGATATGAAGTTTGGTTGTGTTTAGATAGCATATAAAAAAGCATAGATACAAACTTTATCGTACTCTCAACTAGAAAAACACATAACGGAACGCGAAAATCTATCTCAAATGACTTTCAATAGAGACAAGGCTAAGGCTATCGTAGCTCCTAACAAACCAAGAAGTCCAAAGTCTACGAGTTGCCTTCAATACAACAAACATATAAAATATCTATACAAGTGTACTTACAACCAAAAGTGCCTCGCATTCGCTTCTTGGGATCACCAGAATAATAACCCAAAGCGTACTGAATGCGACCGAAACACCAAATCAGTCCAGATATCGAACTAAAGATGGGAGCATATAGCCCTCCTAATAACATAAGAACTAAGAATGTTGGTGTTTTTTCTAAAGTATTCTGATGGGCACGTTGGTAGCAGTTAAAGTGGCTATCCTCCTTGTTCTCATACATAGTCGGGTATTTTACGTTGAAACGCTTCCTTGCCTGTCCCACCTTTATTTCTTTCCACACTAAGATGAATATAAAAAATACAACCACAAGAATAACATATCCGTATTCTCGTGGAACCAAAAGAGTTCCACTCTTTCCTGAAAGAAAGGCCCGAGTGCCACTTAACATTATCTAAATCCAAAATACAATGAAAAGTGTTGTGTGAGTTGTTCAAAGCGAACTTGATGACTATGCAAGATGAGAAGACTTTGTTTGAAAAGGCAGCATTTATTAGGAAGTTATTGGACTTGTTGTATCCAGATATAGAGTGCTTCTTACGGCATGACGATCCTTTCACGTTATTGGTGGCCGTTGTTTTGTCTGCCCAAACGACAGACAAAGTAGTCAACAAGGTTACCCCTGAACTATTCAAAGTCGCCTCGAGTCCCAATGACTTACTTCAGCTTTCAGAGGAAAAGTTGCGCAAAATAATAGAGCCCATAGGACTCGCCGCAAGGAAGGCAAAGGCTTTAAAGGGCTTGGCCGAAAAGCTTTGTTGTGACTTTGAAGGAGTAGTTCCACAGACTTTTGAAGAGCTTGAGAGCCTTCCTGGAGTCGGGCACAAAACCGCCAGTGTTGTGATGAGCCAAGCATTTGGAAAACCTGCTTTTCCGGTTGGCAAAAGCATCTTTTTGGAGTACTTCTTTGATGATCCACTATTGACATAGGTTGACACTCATATTCAACGGCTCGCGTGCCGGTAAGTTGCTATATCTAGTCTTTTGTGGCTAATTGTATAGTCGCCGTTGCATATAGCTGGGGTTTTGGTAACGAAAAGTCTATAAGGATTACGGAAGAGAATCTAAAACATTATTTTCCTGAAGAGTGTTGGCTCAAGCTTCATTTGCAGTTGATTCAATATGGCAGAGATCACTGTCCTGCACAAAGACACGGTTGGTTTTCCTTTAGAGAATTTCGTTGCAGTCGTTCACACCTGAGTAGTCACAAAGGATTGCGTAATTTGTTCATGGAAACCAGGAATGGACCCCAGTAAAATATTGTCTAGAAAAGATAAACAAGTTGTAGAAGATAAAGTTGTTTCAAGTAAGCCAGATAAGAAGAAAATAAGAACAAATAGTCCAAGACACGGAACTAGTAGCAAGTATCATTTGAGAAGTAGTAGTAAGAAATGAATATGCAATTATTTTCAGTGTCAGAACAAAAGCTCTTATGTTGAAGAATTATCTTGATAGAAATATTGTTACACTATGCTGTATCAGGAAGGAAGAGATAAGGGAATGGTAAGATTTAAATATCTCAAGATGACTTGACATCTTTTCACAAAGAGTATTTGTTGATTCAGGGTCAATTTGAAGCATAATCCAAAATGCTTCGTCGCGGACAATTTGGTACGCCAGCCCTTTTCACAATCACTTTGATGTTGTCTTTCATGTTTGCAATACTTTCTCATTTGTACTTGAAATATTTGTTCTGCAACATCACCGAATGTCAAAATGAGACAGTAACATTTTTCATATTCTTGAGAAGAATGAAAATGATTATCACTACCTCATCTATTGATAGAAAGGATACAGATGTGATCAAAATTCAACAGGAACAGTGAATAAATGAGTCCAATTCAGTGCCTGTTTCAAATGTTGTGAGCCAAATACTAACAACTTGAAAACTAGTTATCACTTGCCATAAACCAAACTGAATGGAGTGCGATAAAAGAATCGAAACTAAGTTCTAACGATTCAATCTATTCAATAAGAACAATTCTTATTCCATCTCTTCATCGCTCTTTGACAATTTTTCCAGTCTTTTTCTGTGTCTCTCTCTTGCTATCCTAGAACGCTCCTTTTGCAATATCTTTTTATATTCATCGTCATAGATTCTTCTTCTCAACTCTTCACCAGAATCCAAACGTTCTTGCATCCACTCAACAAAATTACGGTGTCTCTTCTGTAGTTTTTCGCGCTTTCTAGCTCTTCCCTCCTCACTGAAGATGTAGTCTCTCTTCCTCTGCGGTTCCGGTTTTATCTTCGAAGCTTGTCTCAACTTTCGCGTTTCAGCTCCACTCTTCAGCCATAACCTCTTTCTTCTTCGAAAATTTTCATCGTTCTCCCATCGAAGTTTCGCTGCTTGAGAGTGACGGTTCCAGAAAATACGACTTGGCGGCTTCAAACCTTCTCTACCAAACGGTGGGGAAATAATTCCTTGTTTCTCTCTTTCCGCTAGAGCTTCTACATTCTCTTCCTCGCTCAAACCAACTTCGCTCGGCAATAGTGCTGAATTTTCCATATCAAAGGCAGTAGGAAGAAATCTTCCTCTTAAACTATCTGCAGGTGTGGTTGGACGTCGTACACAAGAGACCACCCACACACAACGGCTCACACAGGTTTCTAAAACTAGTCGACGTGCTGGGTGCTTTACTACGTCCCACGTACAGTCAGAACCAAAACGAGTCTTTATGTCCTTCTTAAATGTGCCGAGCACAACAGGAAATGCGTAAAGAAACATAAGACGCGCCATGGAAGAAAATGAAACAACTTTGAGATTGATGCATTGAGCCAGATACAAGGAAGCCACTCTGTATACACAAAAAAATGAAGAGTTCCTAAAATACTATTAAGAAATGGAACAAGTTATTATAGTAGCCGAATAAAAACAAAAACACTTCGAATGACTAACTTGAATCACGTTTATGTTTGATACAAATATAGACTGTAACAAAGAGACCCATACTCAAATCTTCAAAAGTTGATGCCACACAAGACAAACCTGCCTGATGCCGAAAATACATGTAAACAGTGTTCGGCAAATACAGAAACACTAAAATTCACAAAGCGAGACAACAATTAGTTCAGTTGTGGGTCTGCTGTTTCTAGAGCCTTGGATGCTGCAAGTGCAAGTATTTCAATCAAACTCTTTGAATTCCATGCAGCTCTGTCAAGAGAATGCTTGGTGAACGTATCGTCTAACGCAAACAGCTGAGACTTTCTTGATGTTGATGACAAATAAGGGAACGTAGAATACTGCGCATATTCGTGCAGCAATGAATTGCAGTCAGTTTCTTTCGTAGAAAATGAAGTTGATGACCCCACATCTGATTCAATGACAGTCTTACTTCCATTAGCCTCGTCGTCTCTTTTTTGAAGCCGTGTCGAAAATGTCAATATTTCTTCAGATTCACAGGCTTGGACTGGACTGGCTGAATGTTTCACCTCAAATTTGTGTTCCCTTGAAATTGGTATAATATTGTTATCTCCACCATCCTTAGCTTCCGATGATATTCCAAACATTGGACAGTAATGATTGTGGCCTTCTGCTCCTTTGTTTCGCTCAAAAGGGCTACTATCACATGATGAGCCAATCGTTCCAAACTCAGTTTCGTCTCCCATTCCCTTTGTAGCGTTACCCCATATTGATGAGTGACTCCTAAAGGTTGCGTTTAAGCTTTCCTTGATATTCTCATATTTGTGTCTTCTTTTGCTCCTATTTCCGTTGCAAGAGGCACGTTTCTTTATTTTTCGTCCCCAGTGGCAACTTGGCCTGTGTGTCCCTGTTCTCTTCCAAAACTTACCGCATGCATTACATAGCGGTCTTTTGTCTTCTGCCAGATACCAGTTTGGAGAGACTGTTGTACTGCAGTTGGAGCATACTTTGATAGGAATTGACGAGGTATCCTTTTTCAAGTCTTTTTCAGGTGATACTACACTACTTGTTTCCTGCCATCTAAGTGGTCTCGAAAAGAAGTAGCTATACATTTCACTTTTTAAATGGTGAGGAAATGTAAGATGTGTCATCTCACATAGTTCGTTTCTTCGATAAGGAGTCGCTCGTGCCAGCTTACAAGAACCTGATGAGTCACTAGTCACACTAAAAGAACTTTCTTGTGTCTTGTCTTGCGTATACATACGAGGAAGATTAGACAACATTTGACAAGAAAATTCGTCTTTCAAGAATTGAGAATCAGTCTCATTTCCAGTGGGACTTGTACTTGAATCCACGAGATTTCCGATAGAAACCTTCTGTTCTTGATGAAAACAGTTTAGCTCCGAAGCAACGGATGGAAGACTGTAGGCTGGCACAGATGGTAACGACTGACAGCAAGGAGAGACTGGTGAGTATTGGAATGCTGTTTTTTGTTGAAAGTCTGCCTTTCTCTTCTCAGCAGACGAGCCTTCAACGATAGGAACTTTTGATAAGTTCAGATCCATACAGTGGGAAAGTTTTGGGGTATTTCCAGCTGTCATCCTCTGTATAGACTTGTCATGAACCCCGGGCATCTCAGGGCTTGTTGCTTGCAAGATTGACGACTTACCGGGGCAGAGATAGTTCGTCAAAACCTCTAGCTAAAACTAAAAGTCTATCTCTCCAAATAAAAACTCACTGTGTATCAAGGGTCTTCAACACGCTGGTTTAAGAAGTGCCTTCATATTCAACTGCACTACGGTCAAGCTCTAAGTGTCGCCTTTGAACCTTCTGTTGACTGACACTGCGTCTCTGGAGGAGCAAACAATGTTGAACAACTGAAATATCTGGGGAAATAAGACTCTGAGTAACCGCCAAATGTTCAACGGTATAGAACGACGCGGGAAATTTTACACCTCAAAATTGGAATTGCCGTTGGGTCACATAAAAAGTACCCAAAAATTTAAAAAAAAAACTGGCAATTCAAGATTCCCTTGGCGAATCCCACCGTCAACACGACTGGACACAAATCAATTGAAATCATTTCATCTACACATTGGGCGCCGCCTAGGGAGTGATTGCTCGTGACGCCACGTGTTTATATCCCTTAACGGCAAATGTGATTTTTTTCTTGATAGAAATTAATATGTTTTGGAGATTTAGAGAAATGTGACATCATCGCAATGAATGCCATTTTCAAGACCATAGCAACACACTTGCCGTGGCAATGTTACTCATATGACTCAGGGGTTGCTATTTACAAATGACTCTTATCCTAGTCCTTGTCGAGTTAACACAATGTCCCGTGTCGATCAGACAAACTTTCTGTCTTTAGAGGGTTTCCTGTTGGTTGGTTTGTAGTTGAAACTGAGAGAAAGAGATCCAATGCTACTCTGTCCTCTTTCAAATCAGTTGAATGCTGTCCTGTCTCATATTTGGGACAACCTGCGTCGTTCTATCCAAGTCTTCTATTTTGAGTAACAGATAGAGTGTTTTGCAATTATATGAATGAGGAAAATTGTGACAAACATTCGAGTCTTACACTTTGTGTAATCTGAAATAATGTAAGAGAAACCAACTCTATCAAGGAAACATAGCAAACTAATATTCAAAAGTTATTCCAGTCTACGCAGCGCAACAGTTTCCCAGTCCAAATCAACCTCAGGCGTATTCCTGAAAACAACTGGTACTATGAGGCAAAATGTAAACTTAGAAACGACGATGAGTTGAAAGAAGCCCTTTTGTCGAATTAGAAGCTTTGACTCTTCCTTGAGCAACTTTAATCGGAATTTTCTTTGACTTTCGGGTGAAAATTCTACCGCAGCCGAGGACTTTTGCATAAAGTGAGCTTGTAAAGTTGTATTTCCATGCTAATATCGGAGGAACTGGATCTTTCCCATTAGAAAACTCTCATGTTGTTCGTTCTTATACACGCTTCTTTGTTCAAAACTTGTCCTCATCAAAAAAATAAAAGCTTTGGTCACTTGTCGAAACGCTCGAAGTTTCTGTGGCCCAGAACCAAACAACTTACCGTAGCGAAGCTTTCTGCGGGTGCCTCCAACACGGATAGAGATAGTTCATATTCCTCAAGCAAACGTGGAGAAGACAGAGCTTACTCCGAGATTACTGCTGCCAACCGTTCGTTGTTGGATCGAGCCAAAAAAGTCAAAAGTGTCTGTATCGTGGGTAGGAGAAGGAACTTTCTAATGTATTTTATTTTAACTTTTACCTAGGGGCAACTGGTTTTGTAGGGCAGCAGTTGGTGACGTTGCTCGCTAAAGCTGGTGTCGAATTGACTATTGTGACAAGAGACGTTGCTAGAGCGAAAGCAACTTTTGGAAAGTATGAAAGAAGAGGTTATTCTTTGCAGTACTGTCAACTACCTTCGTTAGTTCTTGATCAAGACGTAAATTTCAAGGCTTGCCTTGCGAAGAAAGATGCTGTTGTGAATCTTGCTGGAGCTCCAATAGCTGGAAAACGATGGTCTGAAGCATACAAAGATGAGTTGATATCTAGTCGTGTTAGAGTTACCCAAAAAATAGTCGAAATGATAATGTCGATGGACAAGGTTCTTGTTTTGCTGCCACTATCAGTGCTCTTCTAAAGTTTCTTTTAGGAAGAACGTCCAAAGGTTCTTATAAACGCTTCTGCGGTTGGTTATTATGGTGTGAGCGACAGTAAAGAATTTGATGAGTCTTCTCCACCAGGAGATGACTTCTTAGCTGTTCTTTGTCGAAAATGGGAATCTGCTGCGAGACAACTGGACCAATCTTTTGGCACTAGAGTTGTGATTCTTCGATTTGGTATAGTTGTTGGTTCTGGAGGTGGAGTCTTGGGCTCTATGACTCCCATATTTCAGATGTTTCTTGGAGGACCAGTGGGAACAGGGAGACAGTGGATTTCTTGGATTCAAATTATGGATCTTGTGAACCTCATTATTCGTTCGATAACCGATGAGAATATGCTTGGTGTCTTTAATGCATGTTCACCAGAGCCTGTTACAATGAATGATTTTTGTGAGACTCTTGGTAATATTATCGGAAGGCCAAACTGGTTACCAGTTCCTACCTTTGTTATTCGTGCCATGCTCGGGGAAGGCTCCATCGTAGTTCTTGAAGGCCAAAGAGTGTATCCTTCACGTACATTGGCTTCTGGTTTTCACTTCCAATATCCTAATATTTACAGTGCACTGGAAGCTTCTATAAATGTCTCTTGAGATGTTTTTAATAGTTAGTAAAAGTAGGGGGTTATATAAATGGTTTTTTGGTATTCCTAGTAGGGTTATCTGTTATGATTCTTTCTCTTTGCATGTATCTTTCTAGATATGTGTACAGTTGGTTGGGGTAGCAGTAATTCACTCATTGTAGAGGGAAGAAATTAATTAGAAATTGAGATTCCTGGTTAGAGCGTATGATTGTTCCGATACAAATTGTCTCCCCTTTTTGATAAATCTTGGAAAGGCTGGATAGTGCAAGTATAATCATTCAAGGTAACCCATGTATAGGAGGAAGTAAAGCTTCTTTCGAGGTGTCGCATATTGGAAGTTTGCTAGAAAGTCAGTCCTGTGTACCAGTGTCATTCGCTAGAAGAAGTGGGTGGCTCCCTCTGAGGCTAACCGAAGAAAGTTATTTTGGCTGGCCAGGAATAGTTAATATCGCAAAGGTATTGAATTGTTGTTTATTTATCAGGTGAACTGACAGAATTCCAAGAGTTTATTTTGCTATATTGTCTCTCAACTGAGAGAATTTGCTGCTGTCACTCCAGTTGGTGCTTGTAAGCAGAAACTTTCAAGGGTCAACTTGACAGACGCTAGAGAGAAAGCAGAGCTCAACATATCAAGTATTTCGTTGAATTTCGTGAGTTTCCGAGATATGGAGATGTTCTCAGAGAAGGAAGAGTTCAACTGTGCAACTGAACCTGGTGACTCGAACACCTTTGGGTATGTTCCTTTTCTCGCAAAATTTCCGTTATGTTTTACTTTGTGGTTCAGAGTTCATAAGGAATTGCCTTCAGCTGACTCAGTGTGGTGCTTGCCTGACGAAATTATTAGTTCCTTGTTAGGTCATTTGGACGCTAAAGATCTTATATCGCTTGAATTCGTATGTCACTTCTTCATCAGGGAACAAGCAACTAAAAATTCGTCCTAGGTAAGCAAGCGCTTTCGTGATATTGTACGTTCAGAGAGTGGCCAGTGGAGGAGCATTGTACAACGTCGATGGAGCTCGTCAGCAAATGCAGAAATTTTGGAGACCGCGTCTCTTTTAGCTGGTGGCTGGAAACGTCTATACATGGAAAAGCATCTGAGTGAAATTCGAAGAGCACCCTGGATAGTTCCAAGCAAGTCGGAGCTGGAAGCAATGTTGGAGATTATTAAGAGTGATTGTTCACTATTTCCTCATGGCTCCCCTGTTGGCGTTTACCAGACCAATGATATGCACATTTTTTCCAATCAAGCATGTGTAGCAAACCATGACAAGCTGGCTACAACAATTTACATGGATGACAGTCCAACAAGTGCAATCTCTGATTCTAGTTTCCCTCCTTTATGTATTGCTATTTTGATTGATGGTTCGTCCAGTGTTACAGAGGAAGACTTTATAGCAATGAAGGAATTCTGTCGGTACGTCCGTACATTTCATTTGATGGCTTTCTTTCTGAGGGCAAATTTTAGTGCTCTTCTGGCTAGTCTTCGTTTGACACATCCTTCTTCGCAGGCATGCATTATTCAGTTTAATCAATATCCTAGAGTAGAAGTGGGCTTAGCAGATGTTTCGAAACCGGGAATAATGGACACGGTTGAAAGACTGGAACAAATGATGGGTTCAACCGATATTGCTGCACCGATTCGTAGGGCGCATCAGATTTTGACAACTGCACATCACAATTCTCACAAGGTTATCATATTAATGACAGATGGACAGACTCATGCTGAAGAGTTTGAGTTGTCAATCCTAGAGGCAAGGAAGGCGTTTGATGAATTGAATGCTGCTTTTTACGCCTTTGGGGTTGGAAGAGATGTAGATGAGCAAGGTATGGACTTGAAAATTTGTTTTCTAGACTTATAGTATCGCAGGTCTACAGCGAATAGTTTATGCTTCTCGTCGTTCGTCTTCTTATTCGAAAGGAGGTTACTTCACGTTACGGAAACTCCGAAAGTGAAATTGCTATCGGATTTCTCCGATTATTGTTTTAGTCAGATTCTTGTGTTTTGTGTTGATTATAATGTCTTGTACATATTCATAATAAAAGACTAGTTTGTTTAGGTCATAGTTCTAACCTTCATTTCCACAAAACTTGTTTTAGAAGACATCGCTCTATGGAACCTATATCATATTCATAGGAGAAACATTCATAATTAGTAAGAATCCGTCTGACTTGTGGACTCTAGTCACCTGAGCGTTTTGAAAGAGATAGATTGGTTCTAAATTGGGGACAATGATGGGATTCCGATTCTTGCTTTTCGAAGCCATTGTGTTTCAACAAGCCCAATAATTCAACGGACGCCACGTGGAAAAATTACTCCTTTCACTATTGGCGGCTCTTTTTAAATTTGGGAGATTTGCAACCTTTGACACGAGAAGAATGGAACAACTTGCCTATGTAATAACAAGCTCTCCTTTCAACGTTAAACGTCAGCTCAATTTTACTTACTTAAAATTACAGAGACGCTCTTGTATTTTAAGAGGAAAGAATGCTTCTCGCCAGAAACCAAAATTTTCCCGGGTTGTCTCAGCAACACATTCATATGAAAAGATGAAAGACTGTGTGTTTGAATTGTTTCGTCCGATAGTTAGTACAAAACCAAGTTCTCCTATCCAACTGCCTCATCTTTTCGTTGGACAACTTAAACCTCTAAAAACTGACTCCCAGGTCAATCTTGGTAAGAGACATTCAAAATATATCCCAACAAGAGAATAAACATTTTTCATAGGCATGTTGGGCATTTTTGCATCCTGTGTAATTGTTATTTCGTCAATTTTGAAGAGGATATTCAACAAGAAGTTTTCAAAGTCTTCAAGCCTCTCCGAATCCTATCCTGTTACCCTCCCTATCGAACAAGACCAACAACCTTTTTATCAACTAGAAAGAACTTTTCATGCCTTGGAAAATTTGAAAAATACTATCAACGATGATGCAGAGCATGCTTCTGACCTATTTTTGAAACTTCTTCAAGAGGCTTCTATTCGGAAGCTTCCAAGCAGTCCATCGGTCACCACTCGATCTTTGGAACAAGTTGTGACAGAAATTTTGAAGGAAGTTGATAAAAAGATGCGATTTTATCATTCTTTATTCACAATACTTGAGAAATTCAGTCAACAGGTGGTAAATGAGTTGGAAACCAATTTGAAAGAAGCTTCCGAAAATGACGATCTATTTAGAGAAATTATGCAGGATATTACAAATGTCTCGTATACAGAAATGAAAACAATGCCTCGCTTTGTATCGGAACTCTACGAACAACTAAGAAACAATCATGCATCAACGCCAATTAGTCAAAAATGCGAGAAAGTGAGCCTTGATATTACAACAATGAAGCGCACTCTACAGCTCACAATGTCCAAACTTCAAGCTTTGAGAACAGCCTCATTAAATGGTGACATCGAAAAAGAAAACTCGATACAAGTCAACGGCGCTTATAGGGAAATAGAGCCTCATGAATGGCTCCGAATTCTCGAGACAAAGACAAATACGTCAAAATTTTCGTCGTTGCAAGCTGAGATAGAAAATATACCACAAAACCAACGATGGACATTTCTCTCTTCTACTTTAGAAAGGGTTCACGGGAATCCGACAGGTAAATTACTAGTGGATATGAAGTTGGACGTTATCTAACCAGCATGTATTAGAGCTCAACTCGGTAAAGCAGCTGATCCAAGACAAAGACGAAGAAATTGCTTTCTTAAGACAGCAATTGCACGAAACGGAAAAAGAAAAATTGAAGACTCAAAAAGTGAGACCAGTGCTTCCTATAGACGAAAACACACTAAATATTTTTCAAGGTCCGTTCTAAATCCTCTAGGAATAGTTCAGATTCAGAGAAGACTGTTGGTTCGACCACGACATCTAATAAAAGAACCAGAAGTAAAAGAAAAATGGAGGCTTCAGAATCTGAAATCAACGGAGTTAGACAATAGTTCTTCATGGTATAGGGAATAAATAAAGAATGATTGTGTGCTTTTTCTAAATTGATCGTATTGGTGGTTCGGCCCAAAAATGAGGTCGGAGTGCTATCACAACCTCACTCTCGATGGAGGCGTTAAAAAACGTGTTCTTACAGAAGGCAGTGGTACACCACCACAAGCAAATCAAAGAGTATGGATACATTATGTTGGAAAATTAGAGAATGGAGAAATCTTTGACTCCAGTAGAGAACGAGGACAGGTAATTTATCCCTGTATTCTTTTCATTGGTTGTAACTTACCTTTTTATCTGTGCGACTTAGCCCCTTTCATTTCGTTTAGGAAAAAGAAGTGTTATATTAGGCCTTGAAATTTTGGTGGCCACGATGAAGGTCGGTGAAGTTTGTGCAGCATCCTTGACTCCGGAATATGCATTTGGTTCTGAAGGACGTAGAAAGAGACAAATGACTTTACAAAAGAATTCGAAAAAAGATCGAAATAAGAAACACTATTGTGTTCCTCCCAATGCCAATGTTTTTTTTGAGGTCGAACTGATGGAATTGGCTGCCCTAACACCAGAAAAGGCTTTGCAGTCGTTATCTCCCGAAGAAAAACTGAGAAAGGCTGCAGAATTGAAAGACAGAGGAAATTCGTATTACAAAGAGTTGAAATTTATTCTTTCAAGAGAGTGCTATGAAGAAGCAATTCGAATATTGGAATATTTTTGGCATCCTAAGAACGACTCAAAACATCAAACAAACGGATACGATGACGCAGACAAATGGAATGAAAAGAATATACAGGATGAAGTGAATTCGATGAAAGTAGCCATACTGTCCAATATAGCTTTAACTTATTTCAAACAAGATCGTTTCCAACAAGCTGAACAATATGCAACTGCCACCCTGAAGCTGGATAGCAATAATGTAAAAGCGTTATTTTGTCGTGGAAGAGCTCGCATGCAACTTGCAGAGCTACAAAGTGCCAAGGAAGATTTGCTTCAGGCTGCCAAATTACAACCTCAAAACAAGGATATTCGACGTGAATTGGATGAACTTCAAAAGAAACTGGTAAAATACGGAAAGCAAGAGAAAGCAACGTACAGAGCTATGTTCGAATGACTGAGTGTTCTTCTTAGATGCAAAGGTTTTAGTAGAATAAAAGGCAAATTTTCATTGCAAGTAAATATGTATTGAGAATTTGCAGACATCTTTTGATCTTGTCGACAAGTTCACTTGATGGCAACTTTCAGTGACTTTGAAGACCAAGAGACGTACTGGAACACCGCAGTCGCAATTGTTCAAGAAGCAGGAAATAGACTTTCTTCGGAAGCGTTTTCACTCAAAAGCAGTCGAGAGTTCTGGGTGAAAACGAACGAAGCAGATTTGGTGTCAGCTACAGATATTTCGATACAAGAATATATTTTCGGTTGCCTACGTGAAAGCTTTCCGGAACACTCGCTTTTTGGAGAAGAAAACGCTGGTGCAAGTGAAAACTGGAGGCAGCTGTTGGATCACGGCGTTGTTTGGGTTTTGGATCCTGGTAGGCTGTGTTTCGAATATTTTATTTGAATAATTTTTTGTATTTAGTGGATGGAACAACCAATTGGATTCACAAATTTCCTTTTGTTTGTATTTCGCTTGCTCTTGTCGTGGAAGGTATCGTCCAGGTTGCAGTTGTGTACGATGTTCATCGAAAGAAACTGTTTCATGCTTGTCGAGGAAGGGGAGCTTTTTGTGACGAGAAGAACCTAAACGTGTCGACAATAAAACGTTTGAAAGAGGCACTTGTCATCACAGAGTTTGGTTATGTTCGTGATGAGAACGGTCTATCCAACATCTTACAAGTTCTGCACGAGTTGTTGCTTTATGGTATACACGGTATTCGACAGACAGGGTGTGGAGTGTTAGATTTGTGTCTACTTGCTAGTGGACAAGTGGATGCTCTGTATGTAGGAATTGGTGGTGAAGGTTGGAAGCCTTGGGATTATGCTGCAGGCTACTTGATTGTGAAGGAAGCAGGAGGTACCGTATACAGTCTAAATGATGAAGAATTCCACTTGTGTTCAACAAGTATCGTATGTGCATGTTCAACATCGTTGGCTTTAGAGCTTAAAAAAATCCTCCTTCAAACGAAAACTAGTAAAATTTACACAAAATAAGAATGGAAAGTCGATCACGTATCTTCTCGACAAAAACCACGCAAGCCAACTAGATATGGGAAATTGGAATCTTGCTTAGGAACGTGACATTTTCATCATCAATAAGAGGCTTCACAATGTTGAATGCATGTCTGAAGAGACACCAACTTGCTCTGATACGTCCCATGTTGGGAAAATACTTCAACTGTCTTCCGCAACCATACAAGGCAACGGCAAAGAAATGTGTTAAAAGTAAGTAGGGACTGGACTGTAAACCACCCAACATGGAGACTGGGTCTGTAGCAAACCTTCCTCCTTTTGCTAAATAATCGAAGCAAGCTGAACGCATCTCATCTGATTCTTCACTACCCGTGGCACAAAATACACCGTATAAGGCATTAGCCAAAATATTGATTGTGGAACAATATTTTCTTCTTTCTCGATAAAATTCTCGTAGAGCTCTATCGACAGAATCCCATTCACCAAAGTCAGGCAGAGGTGATAATAACTGATTGAGTAAAACTATATCTGAAAGTGCTACTGTCATTCCACCCCCAGTTAAAGGGTGTCTCATATTAAAAGAATCTCCGAGAAGAATAACTCCTGGCAAAGAAGCAGGTCTGGCAGGCATTACCCTATTAGGCATCATTTTGTATTTTCCCTTTGATACTGATACCAAAAATGCCTCTTTTAATTCATCTGGTAATTGAGGAGCCACTACATCACGCATATACGATTCGGTGGTCCAACTACCTCCTTCTTGTTGCATAAACTTGCTAGGAATATCAACCAAACAACGTGTCTCTGTGGATGAAATTGGATAAAACAACACGGGGGCCGGATCCCCTAGAATAACGTGGCCAAAGTTTGGATATGGCAACGAACAATTTTCAAGTACCAAACCAACAAAATATGAAAACACTTTAAACTCTGCAGCCTTGTTAACTCTGCTTCTGAAACGACTGAAGCAACCATCACAAACTATCGTCAAAGGTGCTTGTGCATTCACGAAATCACCTTGCTTGTTTTTATACTTGACTCCAGTTACTACAACGTTCGAAAAACTGTCTTCAACACCTGTCAATTCCGTTTCCGTCTCGAGATTCGTACTCGTGTTTTTCATAATAAGGTCACACACGTTTCCTTGAACAAGCGTGACAAGTTTCTCTCGAATAGCCAAATTGCGCAGCTTTTGGACAAATCTTCCATTATGAAAGCTTCTTCCTACGCACATATTTTCGGAAAAGGAAGCGGCCTCTTCTTCTTGCTGGGCTGTCAACGCTTGTTGTTCTCTTGGCAAATAATACACTTTTGTTCTCTTATCACGCAAGAAAATACCGTATCCAAATACACTCTGAGCATCTATATCTTTTAAAGACTCTTCTAGACCAAGTTCAACTAATTTCCGACAACCTCCGGGCTGAAGCAGTTCTCCCACTATTCTATCTGGCTCTTGGAGATCACGTTCTACACATAGCACTCTCTTACCATTTCTGCCCAAAACTGTAGCTAAAGAAGCTCCTGCTACTCCTGCTCCCACAACTATGACGTCAAAGTCTTGCATCCGAGAAACTTGGTATAGGAATCGTACCACCACCCACCAACCAACCAATGCAAATTGAATTGTTACAATTGATAAGGAAGATGCCATACTCGCTTAGCCCAGCAAATGAAAAGTAGGTAAGAATCATTTATAACAGATGATATCCAAGAACAACTCAAACGGAATAACCCTGTAAATATTCTTCATCTATTCTCTTACAAGGAAACTTTGTTTCCAAAAACAAGTTATCTTCTCCATTTAAGCCTACAAGTGCACGAAATAAATTTTCAATACAAGCTCTTTGTCTTTGCAACGCATTCACAAGTGGTTCCCCTACAGGAGTGCGTGGAATCTTCATATAGAAAGATAGTGCACTCAAAACAGGATGCATTGGGGCAAAGTCTTTCATTTGAGACGTTCGATAAGAAACTCGATGAAACAATTCGATGAATATGGCCAAATCAATAATAAGTGGAGCGCACAAGGCAGAGTCCAAGCAGTTATTGTACATTACTGTTCGATAGGGACAATTCATAAACGTTCTAGTCACATACTCGGAAACATCACTTTTCGAATCTCCATAAGAAGATACGTATCTTACAACCACTACATGATCTGGCATCTCATCTTTCTCGTAAAGCGTTCCATTGGAGCTTACAATATCTTCGATAACTCTACTTTTTGCGGCTGACTTTGGTTTCCACATTTCTCCATCTGTTAGCTGGAACATATCATTATTTCCCAAATGATTATACGTCACCATCGACTCAACCTAAACTGAAGTTCAACGTCCAAACTATCAAAAAGCAAAAGCTAAGTATTCACCTTCATTCCACTACCAACCAAATAATCCACAAGCACAGACTTCATCTTTGTCTGTCCTGACTTAAAGTCATCTCCAACAATAAAAACTTGATTCTCTTCAGCTAATTGAATGCAACCGCGTACGAACGTATTCTGTGGACTCCCATTCACATATGGACAACCTTCCAGAATACTAGCAACCGCATACAAAGTAGAAGGGGAAACCTAAGCCAAAAAATATTAAATGGCCATTGAGTCTTATCATGAAGAGAAAAGAATGTCTTTCACTCGACATACCTCCTTATGATTGGACGAGATAGCCTTTAAAAGACTCTCTGCAGTGTCGTTCACTCCAGCGAGCTCCACACTGTAACGTTCAGAATTGGCAGTCCAAACTACTACGACGAAATCTAAATTGTGTAGCTGTTTAAACTTTCGGATGTCTTGTCGAATAATCTCCACTTGTCGTGCCTTGTTTTTCGTCTCTATCACGTTGTCAGCACGTGGCAGTTGATTTTCTGCAATAAACTCCTCATCGAATATTCCTGGAAGAGGTTTCATACTTTCCAACAGTGGTCGAAGCTTTCTCTTCAAGTCTGGTTCTAATATCTGCGCTCGATCCAATGCTTCTGCCAGATTGAGACTAGAAATATCCCAACCACCCAAAACGATGTCCTTTGGCTCGACAAGTGGCAATAAACTCTTGAATGGAACAAAAACATCAGTTCCATCACTACTTATTCCCAGTCTAAGTGTTCCATGCTGAGATAAAGAGCCAAACAGATTTGGCTTCTCCATGCCTTTAGAAGTTTCCCAACTTATACCTTCCTTGTTGGCAACAATTCCTGCAGTGACCGTAGATCCGTTATTACCGCCCCAACCAACTTGCATTATCCCCAACTTGCTAGGTTTCAGTTTGGTACAAAACTCATAAAGCAGTTCTTTAGGTATCGCCTCCACACTTCCATCTGGAAGAGTCTGAACCAAAGTTCTTTGAAACTTCAGACTAGACCGCACTTCATTCTCGAAGTATGAAACATGCGGACCCGAAACTTTGCAATTCTTCTGTTTCGTAACGGTAGAAGCGCTATGGTGCGAAAGAGCTCTCCAGGCATCGTTATCTGTCATTGCCAAACGTAAAAATGCGTCCTTTCTCTCGATGTCTATTAGACGATCAAACAGTTCACTTTATTACTTCAAGTTGTGCAGTTGATTCAATTCCTTAACACATTCTTCAAGTTCAGAATAGCTTACATCATTCACAAAAATACAGGAACCGATACCATTCAATAAAGGCAGTCTTTGTTTTCCATGTCGGTGTTCCAAAGCATCCTCTAAACCTCTCCATAATACTTGCGGAACACAAAGAGCATCTATGGTTGGTAACCCCAACTTTTTCATAGCATAAAAAATACGATCACGTTCTTCACTGGAAATAAGTCTTCGCTTGTAAGACAAAATAACACAAAAGAATCCATCAATATTCACCGCCTCTCCATGAAGTAAAGCAGGCTCCGCTTCCATCTCAATAATCTGCAATACAAGCAATGAGAAGAATGCAATTCAAACAAGAAAATACATTACCTTGCTAAAAGTATGGCCAAAATCAGTGCTTCGTTCCAACTTGTATTCCCATAGATTGGGACCAAGTTCTTCCAACATAAATTGTACCGAAAGTTCTATGACTCGATCTGCAACATCACTAAGTCGACCTTGGAAGCCTTCCATTATCAACTGCTGTCCATATTGTTCCAATAATGAAAAAAGTTCTGATGAACAAACAAGTGCCAACTTCATCATTTCTCCCAAACCATTAATAATATTTCGACGATCCTGAGTAGCTATAAATCTCTTATCAAGAAACGCAGCGCACGGAGCATAAAAAGCACCCATTCGGTTCTTTAGTCTTCCTAGTTCACTTGAGACATAATCAACTCCAGTTTTTACTCCGACTGAAGCATCGATGATGGCTAAAAGAGTAGTTGGAACGCGAATATAAGGAACACCTCTCCTAAGATAGAAGCTAATGAGTCAACAGAATATAATAATACCAACGCAACTGATCAACTACCGATAACAACTCGCTGCAAAGCCAACAATATCCAACACTACTCCTCCTCCAATAGCTAAAATGGGTTCTCTTCTATGCAAGCCGTATTTGCAAAGTTCAAAGAGTACTTTATCCACGGCCTCAAAAACTTTATTCTCCTCTCCTCCAGGTAATACAACGAAGTGCGTTTCCACACGATGAGCCTTGAAATACTGTGATATCTCGTGACCATAAAGTCGCTGAACTTGTTCATCAACGACAATAAATCTTCTTCGATAATCCCTATCTGGCAAATATCGAGTGGCTAAAGTATCATTGGCAGGATTCAGTATACCGTCATGTATTTCCACAGTGTACTCAACAGGTAGCTCAAAATAATTGGTCCAAGCTTTCTGACAAGAACCAAACGCTGGCTTCACAAAAACATTATGAGGTGCTCGATTCAAAGGAATACCGCGTCGGTTAAAACTTATTTGAGACGAAGGCAGGCTTGTTTCCATACAACGGCAATGCTCCGACGATGATGAATCTCTCCCACTTAAAATACCATTTGGAATTGGTTGGCTTTTGACTTTTGGTTTTGGATCCTATTCCTATGAAATTTCGACCACTTAGTAAACTGCAGAAGACTCTTGCCCAATATAGGAAACCAGAAATATTGTTTCGTCCAATTTCTAAAGCAACAGTAAGTTTTGATCCATTCGATAGTAACTCTGCGTCAACAAGGTAGTTGGTTTTCTACTTGTTCGTAGATTTGTTGTATGTTGACACTTTTTTACCAACTTAAGGGAATTTTTGTTCCATTTGAGATCACGCAAAGTAGAGAAGCAGCTTCCAAACTTGTTAACTGAAGTGAAATTGTATGAGAAAGGAGAAAGTCCCAGTGTGAAGTTAGAGTATGGTTAGTGTTGTTCAAACAAGTCTTTGAGTATAGTTCTTATGCCACCTAGTCGATGGTACTGAACAGCATTTGGTTACAAGTTCTATGTCGCTATCTGATATTATTTCTGCTATCGAGCAAGAGTCCAGATGGAAGGGTGAAAGTATCAAAACTCCTAGTCAGTTGATTATGGAGAGAAGAAAGCGTTCCACAAGTTCCTAAAAGATTATTCAACTCATTATGTGGTGAGAAAGGAGCGAATATGTGCGTTTTGAATATTTTATTCAAAAAAATATTAAACTGTGGTACGGCTGAACCACCGCAAGTAACCTAGAAACCCAAATAAACCACATAACAAGTCCCTATACAGCAACTGTAAAAGTTTCCAAATGAAGACTAACTGTTGAAACCTCGAGTTGCGTGTTCCGGAGAAACTTGAAATAATTTTCGTAGTATTCACAGCCAGTTCTACGGCAATAAACCAAGTAAAGAAGGAAACTGACTTGAGCGGTGTCAACCAAGTCATCCCATAAACAAGCTGAATTTTTGAAACCTCCGAAGTTGCACATAAAGTTACCGCAAGTAAGACACCCATAAATACGAAACATACAGGCCGGAATAAGTTCTCATCTTTAGAAGAACCCAACAAGCCAAACGCCTCTGAGGCACGCCGAATTATAGAAAAACGGTCTAGCGTTCTTTGCACATTGGAAGTGTGCGGAACAGCTGAAACATCACTTTGCGAAGAACACTTTTTCTGTTCCCATGGAACCTTCCCATCGTTTGCAATTGCATCTTTCACATCTTGTTGCGTTGCTTTTGTCACAGTCGACTCTTCAGACAAGTTTTCCTTATCTTCGAAAGGGGTGACGGGAGATGAAGTTTCCTTTTCGACATTGTGTGCTTTGTCTTCACTCACAAGGGCAGAACCGCTAGCTAGTTTAAGACGTTGTGAGCTACTATTAAGTATTCTACGTCTTCGTTCTACTGCTCTTTCTGAGGCACTCATCACAAGTCAACTTTGCAATGTGACGAAGCAATTTGCAATCAATCAATAAGCATCAATCGATGAAATTCATATCTATCTATTGTTGCAAATTTCACAAACTCTCAAACAGGAGTTGCCAAGTTATAATATAAAAGAATACTGCAACTAGCAACTCAACTAGTATCTCCAACTGATGCTTTAAGCAATTTCCGAAAACGATGACTAGCCGTATTCGTGTATACAATTTCACCTCCATTTTCACAACTATGAAAGATGTCTTCTTCCTCTCTTAGTGCACGTTCAGAAGCTTCTTGTTCACTTAGACCTTTTTTCATCAACTCCTTGTAAAACACATCCACAGTAGACTGTCTGGTTTTCCAACGAATACGACTGTTTTGAACGACTTTCACCGTCGGACGTGAGCCTTTAAATACTTTAAAATGGTTATTATCTTGTGGCAATTCTACTTCTGAAGCAGGTCTCTTAGAATCCCTTGAACCAACGTTTTCCTTCAAGTGAGTCATTTCTAATTCCTTGTTCACGTCTGTCTCTTTTTCCTTTGTTTCCAAAACTTTTGCGCTTCCATCCTCAGAACCCAAAGGCTTGTTTAACAAGTGACGTAATCGTTCCCGTAGAATCTAATGAGAAAAAGTAAGACACCAAAGAAAATAGTCAAAGTATTTCTCACTTTGGCGAGTGTTTCCAAGTCGTAACCGCTCCATTTCGAGTTACTTCCTGAACAACAATATAGAAAACATAAATACCACTCTACCTACAACTTACCTCTTATTTCCTCCCTTTGCCATCGTCGAATATCTTCCTCTGACCGAACAACAACTAATAGAGTCAGTAACAAACAAACAGTATACCAAAACCTGGCTCTTACTTGCGTCTTCTCCATGGGCAAACGGGCAAGAGTCACCTTTTGGGCATATACCATACTTTCCAAAATAGTCCTTACACAATTGTTGGCTATTGTTCGAAATAGACTCTTCACCTTGTTCACTGCCTTGTTCTGATGTATCCATGTATTTCTCCGTTCACCAAATACGACTTGACGGTCCCCAATGGGAGAACGATATTTGCTCTCGTTCCAAACCTATTCTCCATTTCGATTACCTAAATGAGATATATTTGCAGCAGCTTTGAAAGAATTCATTTTGAGAAAAAATGTAAAGACAAAATTTTTCTTCGAAGCATTTTTCTTTCTGTGCTGAATGATGAAAATCCAACATGAAGCACAAGATGTGGCATTTTTATTTTGTTTTTCTTATGAAGCCTTCGTTTCGTCTTCTTGTTTTATTTTTCTTTACTGTTACTCTATTTTATATTTATTACGATGTCTTTTACGAGAGAATGCATTATCATTTTCTCAATAGAAAACTAGGTTGGTGATATCATACCATACAACATAGCATACAGATAACCGTTCTTTCCAAAGTGGTTCCTTGAAAGACTTGAAGAGCATACATCTATTTCACAGTCAACTCACCGACTTTGTCAACCATATTGCACCCAACGAATTAGAAGGAAACTCTGCAGATTCTCGATTACAGACGAAATGGTATTATTTCATAGCAAAAGAACTTGTCCATAGAGAACATGCGAAAATTTGTGAAATTGGCTTCAACGCAGGTCATGCAGCTGTCACTTGGTTAAGCGCATTGCCCAATTCAACTTACATTGGTTTCGATAAAGGAATTCACAATTATACCCAACGTTGTGTGAACTACTTAAAGAGACACTTTGGTGAACATCGAATAGAATTATATTATGGTTCATCGGAGACGACTGTTTGGGAATATGCCAATCAACATCCTTGGATGCATTGTGATATTTTTCATGTCGATGGTCAACATTATGGTGAACTTCCTTTTCAAGATATTGCGAATTCCAAAAGAATGGTAGTATCTGGCTCTATCGTTATTGTAGACGATGCTGTTTTAAGAGGACCTTGTGAGAGACCCGGTTCGTTTTGTTACAACCCTACTCAAGCTTGGAAGCAACTGAACGCAAGTGGAATCATGTCAACTGCGGAGTGTATAAGCTTGGAACTGCCGTGGAGAGGTTTTTGTTTCGGTATTGTTCGCAGTCTAGTCACTTGTTGATTTCCTATTGCAAACAAACCCACAAGTCTTTATTTGCAGAAACAATCTCTTCGAATAACTGTCCAGTTCAGTAAAAAAATTAAGTGAGAGAAAGAACAACTTTTCAAACTTTGGTTTCATTTTGTTCCTTTGCTTTGGATGCGGCTTGTTTCTGGCGCATAATTTCGGCATCTCTAAATATTTTGTCAGTTGAAAGTGGCATTCTTGAATATCTTCTTACCGCTCTTTTTTCAACACAGGGTTTTCTTTTTCTTCTTTGCTAGCAGTTTGCCTTTTATGCTTTTCTGCTCTCTTTTGTGCACGTTGTCGATCCACCTCACGTTGATTACCTCCTACTTGGTGTTTCAGTAAAACACGCAAAACTTTATTTTATGGTCAATGGCACTTGCTCGTCATATTGTTCAAGTTGGTGTTACAAACAATCCAAGTGTCAAGTGACGGACACACCACAAAAGACGAAACGATTAAAATGTAAATCAACTTTTCCTCATTCGTGTCGATCGTTGTATATCAAAACAGCGTGTTGTTGAAAAGCCATGTTGGAAAAGATACCGATGCACTCTCCTCTCAATGTATAATGATTCGGCTAATAAAACACTTCAATATTTGAGGAAAAAGTTGAACCACGCTACCTTGAAGCTAATTGGTTCTTGTTCTCCAACAGGGGCTTGTTGACCATAGTCTCCAATAATATGTTTAGCTTCAACATGAATGGGAGGTGCTCCAGTCAAACCGGAAACCATCTAACCATCGCCAATCTCAGCAAAGACTATTTCATAAAAAGTCACATATCATTATACCATTTGCATAGCAATGTCTTCACAATTCTTGTTGTCACGAATCCACTGGAGAACTCTTCTATCAAACGCGCAATAATACCAAAATAAATATTCACTTTTCATAAACTCTATTTTGGTAAGCATAATGGAATATCTTCATTCTCGTTCAGATACAAAGAAAAGCACACAAAATTCCATCTATCTTACTTGTTCTGAGTAGAATCCGTAGGAATATGGGTCACATATTCATATTCATTCTCACGAATCTTGACAAACAAATGAGCATTTTCCTTATTATTATCCCATTTTGCCTTACATTTCTATGCGCTCTAGGAAAAAATCCAGTGAGTGACTCTGAGGAATCGTTCCATATCTGAAAAGCATAAAGGATATCCTCATGATCGATAAACATGTCATCATCGCATATCAACACAGCCTATAGAAAAATAATATCTTTTATATTGATCATCTTTTATCCTCAAGTGCTTACCTTTGTTTCTATTCCTTCCAATGGCAAAAACCTGTTGTTGAGAGAATCAAAAGGCATCGCGACGATAGAAGTTTTGTTCTCATCCAATGCAGTCAACAACTCCTCGGAAGGCTGTCCAATGTTATTCAATAGAAATATCAAAACAGGACTAATCTTACTTGCTTTAATGGATTGTGCCACAATACAAATATACGATGAACCCTAGGATTCTCTTGATAATGTCTAACAAGTCTTTGAACCAACTGTTCTCTATTGAAAGTGGATAGGAGAACGGTAAAACGATCCTGAATAGAATATCGATGAGGCTTTATCAGAATTCCTTTCAGTAACCAACGTCATAGAGTACGATAGCTATTTACTTGCCTGCTGAACAAACTGCTGACTGCATATTTTAGTTTGAAATTCTTGATTGTCGAAGGTATCATTATTTTGTTCCGTTATCAACTGCGTATCCAGTTTCAAAGCTGTGTCAAACATCAAAGGATACAAAGTTACCTGTCTATATATGTAAGCTATTTGTGCATCTATCCATGACAAGTTTTTCATGCGTTGTGAATAAAACATATTCCAATGTTTGACATAACTGTGAACAACCAAAGCCTATTGAACCTCTTAATCTTAAGTTTGGCATTTAGTCTTCCTATTCACACTAACTTGTACGACAAATCCTTCAACTATATATCGACTAGCATTGTCCATCTGTAGAAACCAGTCATTATTAGAGTCTAAGAACGAGAATTTCAATCGTTTGATTTACCTTCAAAGTAGTCACTAGAGGATTGAGCCATCTATAAACAAAGTTTATGGATATTACTTGCAGTAAACCTTGAATTACCTCGAATGACCATCATTCGTATCGACTAGTGCAGAATAACCGGAATCGATATGTCTTTTCCAGATAGAAGACTAACAATAACATACACATTCTCGTATCTGTCATACCAAACAAGACAACTTACCTCTTCTACAAGTTGTGGTGTCTTTCGAATCTTTTTTACTAACAACGCGGGTGAATGTAGAAGAATGACATTCTCAACTTGTTCCATTTCCATCAAAATGACACAACATTGATATGTAATACGAACCATTCCATATCCAAATCTCATCTATTCCATTTTTCAACATGGTTGCGAAGTTATCCTCTAGTTGTCGACAAGCTGATAATGTACTATTCAATATCTCCTAAACGAAATGGGATGACTCAGTTATATTCAAGTTCATCTTACCCAATCGTTGCAGTCTACTTCAACCATACGACTCGAACTCTTATCTTTCTTTTGGTCATTAGAATAGAAAATACCGAGTTGGTTTCGTAGTTGTCTGTCTACAAGTAAATACAAATTGTCTTCTTCTTTGTACTATCGAATGTCCTAATGAGTATTTACAACAAAAAATGATAACTGTATAACTATACCTTGTTCCACAAAGTTAATGAGACATTCATATATTCCAGCTTACAAACAGGTAATCCAACCATCACTCTATTACCAACACCTAATAACAAAAATGAAAGTTGCCAATCAACTATACTCTCTGTTTGCTATACCATTCAATTGACAATAAAGAGAAAACACATCACTACGACCAACTGTAGACGATGCTTGGTTGGGTCGTCTCAAGAAAGTGTTTCCAGTCACGAATAACTGATACAACAATAAGGCTGAAACGGACTACAACTATAAGTCAGTTGACAGTGTACATTATGTAACTTACAGCGACCAACAATATTATAGCTCTCCGAGAACATCGGCTTCTCCACGTGTCGACCTTTCCTTGCATCATTGGGTCATTTCCCCAAGCAATGGCCCGATAAAGAAATTTGCATGAAGAATTTTAAGATTGAGAAAATCCATGTTATAGAGACAACATTTTACATAAATACAAGATGAAAGATTGCGTCTCAAAAAATATGAACCATATTATTGACTAATTGTATAGTTTCATATGAGTGGATCATGCTATTCCATATCTATATATGGATATATCTGAATATGTGTGGGCGTAATTAGTCACCCATCTCCAAACCGTCCTCCAATTGTGACTCACTGTCTTCCTGTTCCATTACATTTTCCCAATCAGTATCTGAATCATCACAAAAACCACCACCGTCCTCGAGAAGCAACATATCATCGGAACTGAATACGCGACGAATTCCAGGTTGATTGCCATGTGGTGAGCGATGAGCGTTTGCCCAAGCACAAACTCTTCTAAACAGTATGGAAAGGTCATCACGAAGGCGTTCAAACTTCCCGGGTATCTTTCGAACCCTCTTCTCATCCAAGTAAAGCTCTCTATTAACCTCTATTTGAATGCAGTGACGTCCTTGACGAGGATTCCCATACATTCTTAATATGGCAGCTCCTGCATAAGGTTCATTCAATGAAATGCGATATCCCAAGTCTTGTAAAGTATCAACAACAACTGAAGTAAACTCTGGGCCAGCACTCTTTCCCCTCAAGTTACCAACTACCATATCCGGTCTACGAGTACCTTCCGTATCGGGAGTCATCTTATTGCCTTTGGACTTCATGGAATGAAAATCAATATGAAAAACGGTTCCAAACTCCTGAAACGTGCTTTCTAACTGTCTTTGAAGTTCTCTATGATATGCCCTATAGTAATGTTCCAAACGATATTGTACTTCCGCAACACTAAGTTTACGTTGATAAACACGAATACCAGGAACTACATATTTTCGCAACAACCCAAGGCCTTTTTTTGTCTTTTCTGAAACAGCAAGAGTTTCTGGCCACTCTCCATCTACAAGTTCCATATCGATATCATTCGGAAAACGGTTTACATCTACCGAAAATAATTAAGTTCAGCCTATCCATTTATATCTGTACCCATATACCTATATAGCAGCGCGGAAACAGTGCATACAAAACGACAGCACCCGAATCTACAGCACTCAGAATCAACTCATCGACATAAGCATCTTCTCCCCAACGGAGTTTACTAATAGGAGTTGCTGACCCAAAATCTGCTGGATAGTATCTTCCCGAGTGTGGACTATCCATGACTACAGGCGCTCTTCGTGAAATGTGTGGATAGTAAACTTCGTATACGGGCAACTTGTCATCCGTGCCTATGGCAACCTCACTTGTGGATGTCGCAGAAGTTTTAGGAGACACCGTTTTCAAAGGATGGAAGAGGAAACCATGACTAACTGGTGCAGAGCGACTCAGTTCCACATGCTTGCCAACTAGACTTTCCATGTCCTTGGCGTGTTTTTGGGCAGATGACCGTTTTCCGCGTGCAACTTCCCAATTCTGGTCATGGCCTTTAGCACGAAATATGCTGTTGGGAAATATGTGGTCCCTTTCGTCTAACTTGGACATGTCTCAAGAAAACCCAACCAAGTTCAGCCAGGAGAAGAAAACTTGGCCAATGCCGTCTAATCAAAACGTCTAAATGATAATCCCTTCTCAGAGAGGATAGGAACCCTCCTGCTCTGTTTTTATTATAAACCATCAACATCGTTTTGGTAAAACAAATATGCTTCAATTGATAACATATACTATATATGTGTATACAGAATGTATCGAAAGTATCAAAAAGCACCCGCATCCAGAGCGATGAGGGAGCCTATACAAGCCAAGCACATTGCACAGTCAATGCAAGTTTGTATTTCTTGCAAGCGTAACTGTCGCTCTTGAAAGTATGCACTCGATAGAGGTTCAACATGAGTTTCTTCAACAAAAAAATACTTACTTTTGCTGTCTAGTCACTGGGTCGTCTAATATTTGAGTGGCACGCATCTGACCAGGATTACCATAATATCCACCAGGTTGCGCATATACTGGAGGTGGTGCTTGAACGTTGCTATAAGGTTGAGGAGATCCACTGTTCCCGTAAGTAGTGTAATCATCACCAGTGTATCTTATTTCTAAATAGAGGTCTCCTTGGGAACGCCAAGAGCCATCCTTTTGTTTAAATAAAACAGGATACCAACCTATTCAAAGCGTATATAATATCCTATAGCCAGCCAATTAAAAAGACTAGACTTACCCAGTTGAGAACCATCCCCAAAAACTTGGTTGAGAGGAACTTCAGCTCTTCCAGCATTTTCTTTAGAAACATTGCGGTCTACATATACAAATGCAGTTAGATTGGAGGTATCTGGTGTCACCTGAATAGGAAACTCCATGGCGTTCCACACTATTTCTGTACCACTGCCCTTTACATTCTCGGTTCTAAAAAAGTCTTGTTGCGGCGAAGAGATAACTACATAAGCACCCTACAAATGAAAAGAATACATAAGGACTATTACACCTGAATTCAAGGAGTCTTACTTCCGAGTTGGTTGGAACCGGGATATTCTGTGCTCGAACGACTACAAAAACAATTTGTCAACAAGGATGGAATATATGGGAATAGAATTTGATCTCAAAACAAAGTTGACCACTTACCGCTTACCAATAGTTTCTTTCTCATACCACTACTCTATACGACACTGCCAACCCAAAAGGACAAGAATCAAATCCTCCCCCCACAAACGATTCCAAGTTTAAATTTCCTTTATTGGCCTTCATTAGTTACTATTCTTTAGGAAGTTTATACTGTTCAATAATTCGGCGAGCATATTCTGGAACATGACGTTGTAAAATATTCGGAAAATTTCGCTTCATGTATAGATAATTTCGAGTGAAGTGAGAGTCGATAGAAAACCGAGCATATTCTAAGCCCTTTGGTCCCAATTTGTCAATAACGACTCCTAAAAGTTGAGCAATCCACATGGGCAAAGTCATTCCTTTATCATAAGCAGGAATGCTATTTTGGACGGCTTGTAAGCGATTGCCCGAAGAAGACAAAGGCATAGTCTCTATTTGGGAGCTTACTAAATCCAACATTTCCATTCCAATCTCATTACGAACAACTATCCACTGCCATCCAAAAGGTGCTCCCATGTAACCGACAACCAAATCAGCTAATGAATTCACATAGTCAAAACAAGACAAACAAGATGGTGCAAAAATGTCCTTCAATTCATTAGTCTTTAAACCAAAAAAAGGTACTGTTTCCGTCCATTGTTTGCCAGGACCGCCCACTACTTTATCGTCATGTTTGAAATGAACTCGAAAATCTTGCATAAACTCATAGTGGACCACTGTGTCAGGACTTGTAGAAGTTGTCCTTAGAAACTTGTCCAAACCTTTTCTTGTCACATTATCTACACAAGGAGTACCCAATACATATAGCTTTTCCAAACCCAATTTGGACTGTACACTTCTCAAAGCTTCCACTTGACAACCAACGCCAATGACGCCTATTCGAGTAAAACCAGACGCTTCCACTGTGTCAAGAACTGAAAGATTAGGTGATAACGTTGGTTTATTGACTCTCGAAGCATATATCTCCTCAGGCGTCGTTGCGAGAACAGGTTTGGGTTGAAAACGATCTTGCTCATCATTCCTGACACAAACGATTCCTTGAACTTTGCCAGTTTCAAGTAGTCTTGTGGCAATACTAGTTACAATACCACTCCACTGTGCACCCGGTAATGGTTGTTTTCTTCTAGCTGCTATCATGTTGAGATGAACTCCAAAATAGAGTTCATTTTCTACTTCCAAATCTCTTGACTTTCCATGAACTGTATATTCCAATTCGCTGATGTGTTGATTTAAAAAGGCACAACTATCCTTGACATAGTGTATGAAGCGAGTGTCACAAAGTCCACAGTGAGAACACAACGACTTTGCAGGATACTGACGGGTATCATACTTTCCACCTAATCCACCATAATTTTTTAAACGTCGGTGTGGGTATTGCTCTTGTTCTTTCTGACTATAAGTAGACGATTTTCCTGTTACGCAATATTTACGAACCCTCCTTCTTTCCCATACAGAGAAGAATACTGGACTAGGAACATCAACGTAGTGACCTAACCAAAAACAGACATTTTGTTTGACACCCTTAGATGAGAGTCTTCTTTTGTTTACTAGACTATGCTTCGTATATACTTTGCATGACGATAACCACACAACAAATCCTAACATGGGACTAACTAACAATCTCCGCTACTTCCCTCTGACCCTTCATTGGGATTTCACTGTATATATATTTATATGTTAATGGAAACTTTTATCAACTACAATTGGATAGCTGAAACAGTATCTAGCTATCATTATGGATAAGTAGCAGTTCAAACCCACAATCTTATATTGTTGTCTACCTTATCTGTTATCTTGTTTTATTCAATAGCTAAGAATTGACTAATAGGAGCATCATGAAAAAAATAACAATTTCACCAGATAATAACATAAACACAATGGTTTGAGCTACCATTTCATGCTTTATGAATTTATCATTCTTATCTCTAATACTATTCCAGTGTTTTATTATCAAGAATGAAATGGAAATCAGTCTTCATTCGATGCTTTTGAACATTGGAGATTCTCGATTTCCGTTAGAAAATTTGTTTTGGTGGACAGGAGTGAGTTTTTGTGGAAACGATATGAGCACCTTCTATCAGAACCCTCCAGTCAAAATAGGAAGTTATATTCTTGGGAAAACTTTAGGTGTAGGTTCTTTTGGAAAAGTCAAGTTGGCAGAACACGAACAAACTGTCAGTACTATCAAACGTTCAAAATTCCGCGTTGAAACTTGAATAGGGCAAAAAAGTGGCGGTGAAAATATTGAACCGGCAAAAGATAAAATCCCTTGGAATGGATGAAAAAGTGCAGCGTGAAATAAAGATTCTCAAGTTGTTCAACCACCCACATGTCGTTCGCCTATATGAAGTGATAGATACTCCAACCGATATTTTTGTGGTAACAGAATACATCAGTGGAGGAGAGCTTTTTGACTTTATCGTGGAAAGAGGACGTTTGAGTGAAGATGAAGCTCGTAAATTCTTTCAACAGGTATTGCTTTTGAAGTTGTGTGCCATACTGTGGATTGACCGTTGTAGATTATTTCCGGTGTTGAATATTGTCACCGCCATATGGTCGTACATCGTGATTTGAAACCAGAAAATTTACTTTTGGACTCAAATATGCACGTCAAAATAGCGGATTTTGGACTATCGAATATTTTGAAGGATGGTCAGTTTTTAAAGACGAGTTGTGGTTCTCCCAATTATGCGGCTCCAGAAGTTATATCAGGAAAACTTTATGCTGGTCCAGAGGTATGAGATATACTGGAGCTTCTCTATTCGTTTTTTTATGGAACTCATGACTTGATTAGGTTGATATTTGGAGTTGCGGAGTGATTGTGTATGCTTTACTTTGTGGTTCATTACCTTTTGATGATGAAAATATTCCCAACCTTTTTAAGAAAATAAGGGGTGGCATTTATATTCTTCCTTCTTATCTTTCTGAACATTCTCGTGATATTATCTCCAGAATGTTAATTACGGACCCATTAAGACGTATTACCATAGAAGAGATTCGGAGACATCCTTGGTTTATCACCAAACTTCCACGATATATAGCTTTAGGTCCCCAAAGTATTCATCAGCTACTGAACATTGATGAGAGGGTTTTAAAACTTGTTGAAGAGCGTACCGGATATTCCAGAGAGAAAGTAATCAATTCTTTAAAAAAGGGCAAGCGCAACTGTTATTCAGTAGCCTATCAGTTGTTGAAGGATTCTATTGTGAAAATGGATATCTCTGAGGAGATGGAAGCAGCTATTTCGGAAACTTCTCTCCAAGAGACTCATTTTATGAACAACAATAAGGAAGATGAAGTTTATCGCCATTTGTATCGTAAGATGGACTCTAACCAGTAAGTCTTTTTTGAATTTTGATGAAATGAAGAATCATCCCTTTTCAGTTTTTGTCTCGGAATACGTATGAAAGAACCCAGTGCTTCGGAAACGATGATCAAGCTTTATCGAGTATTGACTTGCAATCATTGGAAATGGAGAAATTTTGGACAATATCATGTAAGCAGAAAATGCTCAGTTCCCCTGTCTATATATATATATATTTTTTTTATTATGATTATCTTTAGATAAAAGTAGTGACTGTCCCTGTTTCGAATCATGTAGCTTTCGTGAAAATGAGCATACAGGTGTATAAAGATGTGGATGGATATCTCGTAGATATCCAAGTAAGTATGGTGAGAATTGTTTTTATTGGAGGACTTATGACTCGCTCTTATTAGAAATTGCGTGGAAATGTGTTGTTATTTTTGGAAAGTTGTGATGTATTGTTTAAACAACTTGCTGGTTGGTGATGTTGATAGTGTTTCTTTTTGGATTGTTTCCATTTTTGAGATATTTTTTGAGCTTTGATATTATTTGTAAATATCTCTTGGATTTTTATTTATTAAGGAGTTTTGGGTTCTTCTATAAATGTTATAGAAGAAAAGCCCTCCTTGGAATAAAAGCCAATCATCATGGCAATCTCGAGTTCAATTTGAAAATAGAAACGGTGTACAACGGGAGAAGAAGACTATCGAGTTGAACAGACTATGCAAAGTGAAACAACACTTGTTTCGACTCCAATTTTGAAGTTATCATTCCTTCGTATTCCTTCTATCTTTAGAAAATCCAAGTCTACTCCAGAACCTGTGTCGAAGGAATCTCCTTCCTTCAGAGAGGAGAAGACCACAACAACGATAAAGGATGTCTTCCCAGTAACTCGATACGCCACCCATTCTGTAAAGAAACAGCAGTCAAAGAAAGAAAAGTCGACGAGTGAAACGACTACCATCACTACAGTACCCAAACGCAAGTCACCTCGAAAGAAGAGAATTGACACTTCTTTTCGGGGTCTTTTACGTAACGAGAACCAAAGCAGTAGTTGCACAGAAGACAAAGTATCTTTGGAACATACAACGTCTCCACCAACCACTCGCGTAAATACTGTTGAAGAAGGTGTTGCAACTGCCGCTGCGGCAAAGTTGTTGTTGGAAGCCTCACAAAGGATGCAAGACCAAGAAAGTGTCGATAGTCGAATGACAAGTACTACTTGTAGTATACCTCATTCCTTGTCTTATCCAACCAACCCATGTGAACAACCGTTATCGAATACGAAGAGCGAAAAGACTGGTACATATCGAGTAGTTCTCTCAACGGATACAGTTGAGTATATCCATCAGATTCTGAAAAGAGAAGAAGATATCTGTAGATGGCAACAAGTGATGTTGAATTTCCTTGTTAGTAAAACGAATACCACGAAATCATCAGATTCTTCGGAGCCTATTGGTGATAATGAAATGGAACAACAACAGCCATGGGAACAATTGTTGCAAGAACAAAAAAAGCAACTTGTTATCGTAAAAGAATTGATCGAAAAAGCTGACCTTGAGTTGGTCACAAGTGATAGTGTATTGGATAAGAAGCATTCAGAGAAACAAGAGTAGAGTTGTGTAGTCAGTTGAAAGCAAGTCTGAATAAAAGAGCATTCCTAGAATGGAAGAGCAGTTTCCATGGTTATCATTTTCTCAAGTCTCTCTCTCTCTCTCTCTCTCTCTCTCTCTCAAGGTTGCATAGTTTCATGTTACTTTGATTGGAACAGCCATTCAAAATAATTTCAATGATTATGTTGTGAAGTGGAGTGCCTTGTTGGACAACGAGAACTCATATATTGAACCAATGGTGGATGACTTTCAGTTTTATAGAAAGACCAAGTTGGGTACTTGTGGTAAGTTAGAAAGGATATCATAGAACACTATTGAGTCATTTTCTATGTAGTTGTAGTTGGTGGTTGTGGTTATTTGGGTCAAAGGTTATTGAACCAATTGTGTAAATTGAGACAACTGGAATTAGTGGCTGGAATCATAGTAGTAGACGTCCAACTATTGTCCGAGAGTGAGAAAAGAAGATATGATGGAGTGGAGTTTTTACACTGTGCTGCTGGTACAGGTCAACTTAAGAATTGGGGTGGCAAGTTGGTTCACATTCTGACCCTCTCTTCTGTCTTATCCTTGCTTGATAGATGAGTTCTGGAGAAAGTTATTTGGAGGAACAATATTCTTTGTAGCAGCTTGTGCCTCTACTGAACTCCATTTTGCAAGAGCGTATAGGACGAATGTTCAAGGAGTGGAAGAGTTGCTATGCATTGCACGGTTATATGGTGCTAGGGCCTTTGTTCTTACCAGTACACATAATGTTGTATTTAATGGTACTCGTGAAATAGTGAATGAAGACGAGTCTACTCCCATTGTCCACCAATTTATGGATATTTATACACAAACCAAGGCAGAGTCGGAAAGATTGGTCGGTAATAGTTTTCTTTCCATTTTGTTATTGACATTGCATGTACATATATATATATAGACATTGGGATGGAATGGTGTCAATCAACTACACACTTGTGCCTTACGTCCTGGAGGTATTTATGGTCCAGGAGAAAAAGTACATTTTGAAAGAATTCGAAAGTTGGCTAAACTCGGACTCCTTTATTTTTTGATTTCTCCCGTTCCCGAGAAGAATATGGTAAGTAATTCCACGAAATCTGAGTTTTGTGTCGAATCATATTGTTTGGAGGACTTTGTTCACGTGGATAATTTGGTGGATGCACATATTTTGGCAGCGCAACGGTTACATGAAGAAGCCATCGATCCAAATGTTCTTAAAACGACTAGCGGAAATGCCTTTTTTATTTCCGAAAACGATCCCCAGTGTTTACAAACTTTTTATATTCCTGCCTTATTGGCTTCAGGTATTTCACCTCCACTATTTACTTTGTATATACCAAGAAAATGGGTATATCCTTTTGCTGTATGCACTCAATGGATAGCAAAATGGTTGAATAAGAAGCCTATTTTGATGCCCATGGAGTTGAAAAAGTCCACCATGATTCATACTTTTACAAGTGAAAAGGCAAACAAGGCATTTGGATATATTCCAAGAAAGTCGATTCAAGCTGGTGTTGAAGAATGGTGTCGATATGAACAACGTCGTTCTCGAATGAATGAGAAGAGTAGGTTGGGCTCCATACTTATATTAGTTTTGATAGGGTTAGTTTTGTGGATCTCATTTGTTTTGTATCGAAAATGAAGACCAAAATGATTACTTGGAAAAACTACCTTTTGCAAAGGTTGAAAAGAACAAAAGAAAGATTACCATCATGTTTCACAATATTCTAATTTATCCATTCTTGAAAACATCGCTTTGAGAATCTCTCCGTTTCCAACCTTATCTTGGTGTCTACAAGATTGGACCCTGTTCCTTCCAACCCCAAAAAGGAAGCGAATCTGTTGCTCACTTGGTGGCATAAGTTTCCCTAGGATAGAACCAGGCTTCTCCTAATCGTCTTCCAACGACAGTTCCTAAACCAAGCATAAGACCTGATATGAGAGGAAATATGACGACATCTCTTATTCTCTTTGCTGTATCCTTCCAAGGTTGAAACTTGCTTTGTACAATGCGACAAGCACAAGAACCTTCACAACTGCAAACTCCTCCTTGCAAACATGGACAATCTCTATTGTCAACTCGATCGCTTTCACTAGATGAACTTTGATTGTCTTGGTTCATAAAGTCGCTTGTGAGTGCTTTCACACAACAGAATAATGTCTTCAACGCCCACTACCACTATTCAATGTGATGATTTCCATTTCACAAGTCATGTTTCCATAGAAAACCCAAAAAGAAACAACAACGAGTGAAACCAAAATATTTCCATATCTTAAACTGGTTAGCTTTTCTTGGATATCTAAGAACACTCGTAGTCTGCATCGTCGTATATTTCACTTGCAAGTGAAAAGTGATGGTTCCATCGAATGAGCTCACTTTCATAAAACACAACAATCGTTTTATCACGAAAACAAAAACACAATTTGCCTTACAAAGGCATCGCAAACATACGCTTTAACCACTACAATTGACCACAATCGGTGACCTTCACTTCCTTCTTGGGCGCTCCACTCTGTGTACCTACAGCTTCCATATTCTTCACGATATCCGTTCCCTCTACGACCTTTCCAAATACCACATGTTTGCCATCCAACCAAGGCGTCTTCACTACTGTAATAAAGAACTGACTTCCATTGGTATTCGGTCCAGCGTTGGCCATCGATAATAAAAATGGTTCTCCATGTTTCAACTTGAAGTTTTCATCCTCAAACTTGGAACCGTAGATGCTCTTGCCTCCCGTTCCATCACCGCGAGTGAAATCTCCACCTTGGCACATAAACTGAGGTATGATTCTAGATACAGGTGCGTGAGATCTACATTATGAGATCGAGTTGACAAACCTGTGAAACTTGGAACCTTTGTATCCAAACCCCTTTTCACCGGTGCACAGGGCACGGAAATTTTCGGCAGTTTTAGGAACGACATCCGAAAACAACTAGAAAATTGAATAGAAGAAGCAGGAAATAGATACACTACTCACTTCAAATACAACTCTTCCAGCAGGTTGTCCACCGATAGAGATATCAAAGAAACACTTGGGATGAGACATGATGTCAACAACAACAACAATCAATAAGAAATGATTGAAAATTCAAAAGGTGGAGGAATGATGGGATAAACGTTACATAGAAATAGAAATGGGAACCTTTTGCTCAAGAATAATAGAAAAGAGAGGACGACTCGATTCGTCGCCACAGTTCATTCGTCATTTCAGCGACTATTTAAAAATATATCATTCCAAAGTAGAAATCATGAAAATTTTATGGATGGGTATATTATCTAAGCATATTAGTTTCCTTCTTGTCCAAACTCTTTCGTAAACTTGATATGTAGTGCAATATCTTCTTGACTCACACTCGGTCTCGTATTCGCAATAACTTTATCAAAATCATATTTGGAAACATTCGGCACTAAAAGATCATCGGCCTTGATATCCATCAGAGTCAAAGCTTCCGCTTCTGGGTCACCTGGACTGCAGGGTGTATAGTATACCTTCAAAGATTGATTGGTATCACTCTTCGGTTTCTTGACTTTCTTAAAAGTTTGCGCATTCTGACATGTACGAACTGGTTGCATAATAGCATCACGAACCAATACAGCAATATCCGATCCTGAATATCCTTCCGTTAACAGTGCCAACTCATGAAAATCTTCAGATTTCAACTCATGAGGGGTATTTCCAATATGTATTTGAAACATTCTTTCACGTGCTTGAACATTTGGTAGAGGAATATATATACGTCGTTCAAATCTTCTCCGTATAGCACTATCTAGCGAGAAAGGAATATTGGTTGCACCTAAAACGAGAACACCATCTGAGTCATTACTTACACCTTGCATTTGAACAAGAAATTCTGTTTTTATCCTTCTAGCACTTTCACTCTCAGAATCGTTTCTGGAACTGCACAATGAGTCTATTTCGTCTATAAAGATAATAGAAGGCTGGTTCTCCCTTGCCAACGAAAATAATTGACGTACTAAACGTTCACTTTCACCCATCCACTTGCTAACCAAGTCGGCGGAAGATACACTAAAAAAGTGTGCATCAGCTTCTGTAGCAACAGCCTTTGCTAGATAAGATTTTCCAGTACCAGGTGGGCCATACAACAATATGCCTCTCCAAGGCTTCCTTTTACCCGTAAACAACTGAGGGAACCTTAACGGAAGAATAACTGCTTCCTTCAATGCATCTTTTGCGCTATCAAGCCCAGCTACATCGTCCCATCTCACGTTTGGTTTTTCTCTTACGATAGCACTCTCAATGGCACTTCGGAGCCGTTTTTCTTCTTCCTGAGAAGCTTCATTGTTGTTTCCATTCCCTTGTGAAGAGGAACGTCTCCTTTCTGTTGTTGCACCAACTGTTGCCCCGTTTCCTGTTCTTCCGTTGGAGTCCACTACTCTCTCTCGTGGTTCATGCAAAACTTTCTTTATTTCCTCGGCTCTATCCATGTACTCTTCCACTTTAGCACGAATAATGTGCTTCGTTTTAGAATTCTTCTCATATTTCAAAGCCGTCAAAAAGTATTCGATGGCTCTTAAATAACCACGATATGCTTCTTCATACTTTTCAAATGAGTCAGTTTCCAAAGCCTCCCTATCAGCAGTTATAGCTCTCTTGGCGTGTTCCATTCCGGACTCGACAAAGTTGGTTTCCGCCATAATATTTTGTGTCAAATACTTTATCTTACAAACAACTCAAAGACTGCTCATCACCAAAGCCCTCGGTCTCTCTCTCTCTCTCTCTCTCCAAAAAGAAAAAAAGAAGTTGCACTCAATTTAAAATGGATCAAATGGCATTCTCCTTTCCATGTGTGTGTGTGTCCGATTTCAACAACATTCTCTCTCGACACTTGATAGAAACCATACTAGATTGATCAGTCTGGAAAGTTTTTTTTGGGTTACAAGCAGCAACCATGATCCTTCAAAATCATTGCGTGTCTTTTTCACCATAGGATATCACGTCTCTCTTTCTCTTTCTCTCTAGAACAAGGAAATCTCCAAAATGAGGTTGGGAAATGGGCATTCCCTTTGACTGACGTGTCTTTTCTGTGTAGCATTGTTGTTGAAAGGTTGTCTTAAAAACACACGTCAACGCGCAAACACGATATTGTGTACTATTCTACTATTAAAACACACACACACACACACACATATATATATATATATATATATGTTGTTTGTAACGATTGCCAACTAGCATTGATATGTCCAACCCAGCCTTTACAGAGTCCCTGGTGTTACAACGTATTCGAGCACTAGGTGTAGATGACTCAAGCCACAAAGGTCAATGTCAGGAACAGGAGGACTTTCAAGACAATGTTGTCCAACAAAGTTTCGAAGCCAAGAAAAGTAAGCATAGTTTATCCTTTATTCGTTTGCACTTCAGCATCTCTCAGGTGTCTTTATGAAACCCAACAATGCCAAAACTGACGAACCTGACTGTACTACCCACAACAATAGTGATACTCTTACTGTCCGTCAACGCTTGGCAGCACTGAACAAAACAACAGAGCATCAAGAGACCAGCAAAACATGCGGTACCGTAGAAACTGTCAAAGCTAGATTGAACGCGTTCGGTCTCAGCAACCTTCATCGGGAGGTAGGTTTCTCCATCGTCTTTTACGGTCAAGTTGAATTTCGTGGTTTCTTTTTCAAGATGGAAAGAGTAGCAAGGATATAGCGTCAAGTATTCGGGTGTTCGAGTCCAAAGGCCAAGTAGATTCAGTTCTTGATAAAAGTATCATAGTGAATGATATAAGAAAAACGTTTGAACAGAAGAGCCTCGAACCAGCAAAGGACTCTAAGGTATCCAAAAGGATCCAAGAATTGTCTGGAGACAGGCAAGTTGATCGGTCACAAGTTCAGCAGTTGGCATCGAGATTGGAAACCAAACAGAAATCAGAAACAGAGAAACCAGTTCATTCTACGCTTACAAAGTTGAAGGAGAAGTTTGAAGCTAGTAGCAGTGGTAGTTCAAGTGGTCCGAACATAGCAGGAAGTCAACTTTCAAAGGCCTTGGCACAAAAAGGTTATGTAATGGAAACCAGCAAACTGTTTGGAGGAGCAGCGGTGTTTACATTTTCTGGCGTTCCCAAATCATCATCCAATGAAAGCTATAAGAATGCCGATAGTAGTGACTCCAAAAGTGGTTCCAATGTTCAGTCAAAAGTGCTCTTTTATATCAAGTTTCAAGAACAAAGAAAAGACGAAACTTTTTCTCCAAGAAGTGGCTCAGAAAAGGCAGAAGCCGATAGTCAAAGATTTTCATCAGTTGCTGAACTTCGGGCTTTGTTTGGAACAGCTGGTAAACCGAATCTTCAGAAATTATCAAAGAAGAATCGTCAAGCAGATATTTCCACTAGAAATAATAATGCAGAAGAGACTCAAATCAATCAGAGCGATGAGAAGGAAGAAGAAGGGGATGTCATGTTGGAACAGGCCTTATGTCGTCGCATTCTTGGGAAGGAAGTTCGGAGAGCACTGAAAGACCTACTTTCACAGCAAAGATTGGATGCATTGAAGTGCCAAGCTACGGAGAAAGATATTGAAGGCCGTGAAGTGAAACCTTTAATCGATGAGTTTCAACAAAGAAAGATGGATGATAGTGAACAAGTTGGAGTTTTCACCAATCGTATGAGAAAGGGTAGACTTTCGATGTCACCTGAAGTAGACAAGCTAAAAAAGAACGAAAGTAATTACGCTGAACAAGTAAGTTTTTCTTTTAGTTTTTTAATTAAACTGATATAAGTGCGCAAGGCAATGCATGAAATGGAAGACGATAGTACAAAAGAACCGCAGCCAGATGTTTTGGAAAGTGATAATGCAGAGCAAGAAGAATCCCGTAAAGAATGTGATGAAAATTACGAAAAGAATAATGTTGGTGACGATGAATATAATGAAGAAGGCTCTGGTTATGGTTCCTATGAGATTGTAATTGACCCTGACTTTGTAAGACGACGCATTGAAGAGTTACAAGCAGGCGACGACGATGAAAGCGACAGTGAAGAAGATGAAGATGACGATGAACCTGTGCTTATTAAGACCAAATCGGGAAGAATTGTAGTTGATACCTCGCAGTATCAAAAGATGAGTGTCAGAATGGCGATGAGGATTGCCTTTTAAGTGACTTTTTGAAAGCCCTTTATGTTGTTCTGAGAACGTAAATATACATACTTAAATAATTTGTCATATGTTTGTTTTGCGACAAAATATCCATTTTTGTCACGGTCATGAAAATATATCCAATTGCCTTTTGATAAGGAGAAATTCCCATCACAAGGAGGGAATATTTCCCGCCTTTGGCTGGGACATTCAAATTTGAAATGATGGAGTTTCACTCATTGTACCCTTTTCTCTTTTAAATGGGTGCTTGTCTTTCTATTGAAGAGGGTTCTTATCCATCGAAAAGAGCTCCTAGGAGAAACCAAAGCTATTCAAGACCTGCCAATAAGAAAACAACCAATCATGTTCCATCTTCTAAGAAAAGGACTAATTCATATGAACAATCCATTCACACGAAACAATACCATCTTTCTAAAGCTATTCCAGTCAACGATGACTTGCATAGATTGAAATCAACCACGACCAGAAGATCTACTTCAAAACCAAGAGCTGCACATTCTACGAAAGATATTCCAGTTCTTCGTGAAGTTAACCGTGGCTCCAACCTACAACAATATTCAACTCATGATGATCTGAAAGAAAAGGATTCAAAGAATGCATCTCAAGAAACGAAACAACTTGTAGAACAATATCGTCATCCACACTATCCAAAGGCAGAAGAAACTTCCTCATTGGCAGCTCCATGGGCATCTGGCAGTCTTGTACAACAACGAATGAGTCAGTTGCTTCAAAACAACTCGCTTAAAATGGAACACGAACCGCAACGTGAGAACGTAAGTTGGAGCGGACTTGTAAAGCAGCGACAAAGCATCTTCCAAAGCAATATTCCTTCTTCTTTGGAAACAATGCACAAGAAAGATATCCAACCAAAAGAAGAGGAGAGTAAATGGAAGGAATCTGACCAAATGAAAAAGAATTCTTCAATGAAAGAAAATGCAACTCCAAGAATAGAATTAAGCGCTCAATCTATTGAGCCTCATCATCTCAAAAAGACCGTAGAGACATCAACTGAATGGAAACAACGATTGGAAACTTCTAATCAACAGTATCATCAAAGGATTCCCCGAAAGAAAATTGAAGAAACTTCGTCTGAAATGCATGGCAATGACTCACTCGATATTGAGAAATGGAGAAATAGAAGAACCAGACGCATGGCACGTAACTCTGTTTTGATGGAGGAACAAGAAGATCCCGAAGAAGCTGCAGCAAGGAGTATGCGTGGAAGTGTTTTACGAGCTCATTCTTCCATGAAATTTCAATTTTAAATAAAGTTTGGTTTCTTTCAACGATTGATTGGATGAGTTGGAGGGGAATTATTCGTGATTCCTTACAACCATAAGACAGAAAGAGAAAGAAGAAAGTTCCACGATGCAAGGGAATAGAGCTAGTTTAGTTGAAGACTTGGCTCATCTTTCTTGGAGAGATAATTGGTTTTTGGCAAACTTTCCATTGACCCAAGAGACAGTTTTAGACTATTTTTCAGGTTCTCCTTTTTATGACCCTTCTTGCAACAATGAGCAGATTCGAATGCAGAAACTCGACCCTGAAGTTCTCTACAATTTGGTTGGAACAGAATATATGGTAACGAACCAACAAGAGCCAGTCTTTTTCGTCGTCGAGAAGGTATACAGATACAATAGAGAGGAAACGAAGACGCTGCAAGTATTCTACATTATACAAGGAACAGTATATCAAGCTCCTTCTCTTCGAAGTTTATTATTGTCAAGGTTGTCAGAGAGTTTTTTTCATATATCCGAAAGTTTTGAGTCCTTGCAGCAAGCCTCGTTGTTTAGCAAAGTATCGAGCAATCTGTTACTGAACTTTGATAGAGAAGAGGAACAAGACAAAGTGGAAAACTTGGAGAAATGGACCAAAACTTTGCCACAGGAACCCAAAGCAGTGGAAACATCCCTTATTGACCGTATTCTATCCTCCCTTTAGGATTCGAAACAAGTCATTGTGCAAATATCCAAGTGTTGTGAATAATTATATAAACAATACTGGTGTATGTATTATGTACCTCAGTTGTCAGATGGCACTATTAATGAAGGTTTCACATACCCTCGCAAGTCAACATTTCAAATACACAAGTCTTTCAATTGGGAGAATTGAAACTCGCCGTTTATTTGTTGTTATTGGGTCTCGTACGCCGACTTGTACACTTTGGTTAGTCGAATGGTAAAGCATAACTTGTATTTTCTCCAGGTTTATTCTCATCCTTTGAAAATAAGGCTTCTCATTTTCAAACAGGGGCTCAAACAGATGGAACAAACGTTCCCACTTTTAAAATCATCCTAGTAGGAGATGGCGGTGTGGGTAAAACAACTTTTGTGAAGCGACATCTCTCCGGAGAATTCGAAAAGAAATATATTGCTACAGTCGGTGTTGAAGTGCATCCTCTTAAATTTCATACCAATAGAGGCCCCATCGTTTTCAACGTTTGGGATACAGCCGGTCAAGAAAAGTTTGGCGGTTTGAGGGATGGCTATTAGTAAGTGTTCTTCTTTAAGCTTCTTGAGTTGCTCAAAGTCGAACTTTGTCTAGTATTCAAGGGCAAGGAGCAATCATTATGTTTGACGTTACTTCTAGAATCACCTATAAGAACGTGGCCAACTGGCATCGAGATTTGGTTCGAGTCTGTGAAAATATCCCCATCGTACTAGTTGGGAACAAGGTAGACGTTAAGGATCGAAAAGTGAAAGCGAAGCAGATTACTTTTCACAGAAAGAAGAATCTTCAGTACTACGATATATCTGCAAAGAGCAACTATAACTTTGAGAAACCGTTCCTATGGCTTGCTCGTAAGTTGGTTGGTGATCCCAATTTGGTATTTGTAGAAGCACCAGCACTTGCTCCAGCAGAAGTTCATATTGACGATACCTACAAAGCTCAAATGGAGGCAGAGTTACAACAAGCTCAGAATGTAGCCTTGCCTGATGAAGATGACGACATGTAACAAAGAATAGTTGTGTCTGGTTAGAGAACTGTGAAGGAATGGACAACGTTGTGTCGTATGCAACAATAAAATATAATTTGATCCTTTTGAGAAATGTTTGTTTTCCATGGTTGGATGACCAAGTTATTTCCAAACATTGTGCAGTATGGTGGCAAGTGTTTGTGTAGTAGTAGATATCAGAAGGCTGTGAAGTTTCGTTTAGGTTCCTTTATATTCCAAACGAGAAGCAAAAAGGCAGTGAGCAAGAACTTGCAGATGTTGAATCCCCCTTTGAAACAAAGTGAGAACCATCGTTTTCCTTGTTTTCAGCCATCCAAGAAAGGTTTCTTACTTGTTTTGTTGCTAACCAGTGCAGTATTCTTCTTTGTCTATGAGTTGTTATCAAAGAGACTTCGTACTACTCGGTTATTCCATTCTTTGTTATTGGCTTGTTTTGCTTTTGGAGTATTTTGGCTATTCGCTGCAAATATATCTTATTGTCAATCATTACAATCACCCGAATTATTAGTAGACTCCGCAAGTCATTTGATTCAAGTGAAGGACACAGTTATTCATTTCAAGCAATATATTCCTATCAACAAAGACGTGACTTGGGGATTAGTTCTTCTTCATGGATTCGGTTCTTGGTTATATACTTATCATGCCTTATGGGGTGCTTATGGGAAGCAGTTGGATTGTGCTCTAATTGGGTTTGATCGTCCTGCATTTGGTTTCTCATCGAGACCGAGAAATATGGAATACTATTCTCAGCATTTTGCTGTTTATCTCGTTCATTTTTTTATGGATAGATTATCTCAGTTGGGTATATCGAATCACGTCATTGTTGGACACAGCATGGGGGGTCTTACAGCAGCATTGGCATCTTTGAAATATCCACAGCGTGTGAAAGCATTGATTCTAATTGCAGCAGCTATTCCGATCAATCCTCCATCATCGAAAAGCAATGATAGTGGGTCAGTTGAGTCATCGACTGGACGGATGGATTCCGTACATGTTGTTGTATGGAAGAGTCTTCATTGGGTAGGGTTGTTGGTTGTAACCTTGATTCGAATCTTTCGAAATGGGTTGATAAGGATATTTGTTCGGTTAGCAGCTTTGGTGATTCAACCGGTGATGTATTTTTCACTTTCTTTATTGGTATCTCAAGAAATGTTTTGGAAAAGAGGTCTTGCAATGGCTTGGTATTCGATAGAAAAGTTGACGGACAAAGTCATCGAACAGTATCGTCTTCCAACCCTAGTCAAAGATTGGCAACGAGGTTTTATCAAATTTGTATTTGCCAATAGAAACAAAACGCCTTTTTACAGTTCATCATCTTTGGAAGAACAAGATATCGTTGATCAGTTGTCAAAAAGTAATATTCCCATACTCCTTATTCATGGAAAGGAAGATCGTATTATACCTTTGGAGCGTTCTTTACAGTTGGCAGCTAATATTCCTCAAGCAAGACTTGTCACTATTCCACATTGTGGACATGTTCCCCAAGAAGAACAACCAGAACGTGTATATAATGTGATAAGGCAGTTTTTATATTCCATTGAAAATGAGAGGATAGTTGTGAGTGATATTTTGGAATGAGTTTTATTCGTAACGTATTGAACTTATCCATCGTGTGCAATTACCTTTTGGGACAATCTCAGAATTCTATTACTATCATCGACTACTCTCTACCCAATGTGGGTTGGGACGATACAATACGGAAGGTTCATCTAAACGCTCAAATTGTTGACGATAACTATTCCATTCCTAATACATTCCCTTTTGTATATATCTTTGTTTTTCATCATACGTATCTCTTCACTTACATGTCTAATAACGGATAACAATTGGAATTCATGATGGTCAACGGGAATTCCAATCTCCACTTCATAAAATCCAGCCTTCTTCTGTGACTTTTTTCCCAAATAACTTGTACTACCGCAACAAATAAAGCGTACCCAACGATCACCCATTAGCATACTTTGCATATAATGTTCATGATCATGTCCACACAAATAAGCCAAAGGAGGCTGTCTACAAAAAACTTGATACAATTCATGCACATCCTTTAAACTGCGACCAAAAGTATTCGATATACTCCCATCTATATTCAATACTGGATAATGTCCAACTACTATACAATGAGAAGAATCCCATCGTTCCAGTAACATTTCCAGCCTTTTCAACTGTTCTGAAGAATTCTCCCCAAAGGACCATTTGCTAGGTCTTGCCTAAACAATATGGATTCTAATCATTCAATATAGGTTAAGAAACAACCAACTTGATCCATTGCAATAATTTTCAAACCAAATCCTCCATCATAGACTTTAGGCCAAGGAGTTTCTATTTTCACATCACACAAAGTTCACAACTCATTTGTACAACTTCTTATCTTACCTTTTGTCACTTTCCATTCCCCATTTTCCCAAACATCTCCTCCTTTCATATATTCTCCAAAATATTGTTCCATCAAGTATTCACTTTCCTTAATATACCGATCGTGATTACCTGCAATCATGATATTAGGATACTTCTCCAACATGGGAGACAATATCGACTTGGCTATTTCAAATTCGGCAGGAAGACTCAAAGCTGTCAAGTCTCCTACCAAAGTGTTATTCTGAACAACTCTCAAAGAGACAAAGAAATACCAGAAAATATACATATGTCAGGTTCTAGACTGTCTATTTGTTTTACAAACGTCGGAATCAGCTCAGCCGCACGGAAATCCTACCATTATCCACAACTGCATACAGGCAAACACAAAAAACTCTTACTTGTCTTCTTCCTCTCATATAGAGATGCGCCAAACCCAACAACTGTTTCCACGTAGGTAAAAGAGTTGGCTATTCAAACAAGTCAACGCTCAGTAACTAGACAAGTGAATCCAAAACACAAACCAATTGCAAAACATGAAAATGTACGTCTGTCCAGTGTAACAATCGAACAACTTTCAAACCATTAGGTTGTTCACTTTTGGTCGTTCCTTCTCCTGTAGACGAGTGGTTCGAAGTTTGTGCCATTCTAATCAAGTTCAAAAGCCGTTTTGGTCCTACAAAAATTCTAAAGGCTGGTTGCTTCCTTGTCACTAATTGTGATATTACTCTTCGATTGTACAGCCTTTGTCTAACTATCTGTTAGGAGTCGTCAAGAGAAATGAAAGCCATAAAATACCTATTGTATGACTTGCAACTACTTGGAACTGCTATGTAACTTGTACCAACCAAACTACTGCTACCGTGCATATATGTTTTTTGTGTCAATCTTATGGTGAGCCAATCTTTTCTTAATCCAACTTCACAACTCCTTTTTCCAAAGAATCTTTTTTTAATCCTTAGGTCCAAAAGTGGTCTTTATAGAAGCAACTCAAACAGATGATCGAAATTATCATTTGATTTTTTTAGAACTCATTTTGGTTGAACTATCTGTATTCTCATCGACATAAGTATCCTTACCAACACCATTACTAGATATTGAGGAAGGGACTTTGTTCTTTTTCTGAGTTGGATTCTGACCACCTGCATTACTGCTACCAAAACCCACCACTTTCGATGACTTACCCGTCTCCTGCCTTTTTTCATTCTTTGTCTTTCCTTGTGACAACACTTCAGCGTATTTTTGGCCGGCTGGTGTATACTTGCTGCGGATCAACAGTGTTTGTAGAGTAGATACAATATTGTTGGTAACCCAGTAAAGGGTCAGCCCACTAGAAACATTCAACGAAAACCAACCCACGAGAAACGGCAAAAACTTCAAGATTCCATTTGCTCGATTCTGTGGGTCATCTTCTTGACCACTCTTACTGGAAGAAGAAGGGCTCAAAATACTTTGAGATATAAACTGCGAAACTACCAATATTGTAGGCAGTATCAAATAACAAATGGCATCGTGCCATCCGATCGGAGGTGCACCATCTCGGAAAGGAAATAACCAAGTATCCAGTCCTTGCCCTACTCGACTCACTGGACCATCTAAACTAGGAACAAAAAAGAAACCTTCCTATCGTACAATGTAACATGAAAAATCAGCTTTAACGACCGTCACGAAAATTGCTTACATGAATTTGATCCGTGCTAGCCAGATTTAACAGGGCCCTATACAACGCTATCCACACTGGTATTTGAACCAAAACAGGAAGACAACCTGCCAAAGGATTGATATTCGACTCCTTGTACAGCTTGGCTGTTTCCATATTCAACAACTGTGGATTGTCCTTATACAGGGCTTGCAACTCCTTTACTTTTGGCTGCAACGCTTGCATCGACAAAGTGGATTCCATCTGTTTGTAGTTCAACGGAAAAGTAACTAGTTTCACAAGTATAGTGAATAAAATGATGGAAAAGCCCCACGCATAAGGTAACCCTGCACCTATTTCAAAATATCAAAACTTGAGAATACAAAAAATAAACGACAACAAACCTTCTAGATAACCGTGGAACATTGTCACCGAAGTTTGGATAGCGTTAACAAAAGAATCAAAGAGGCCTGGATTTTTCGCTACTTCAGTAGTAGCAGACGTAACCTGGTCCGTTGCCTCCGCCACTAGAGTTTGCAACTGTGTTGCAAAACGATTACCCAAAAGAAAAGAGAGATCCGGGGGTAGCACATTTTGGAAGGCTGTAAAAGATGAATGGTCTAGATGACTCGAAAGGAGTACTAGAGAACTGGTTCTAGAACCAGTCCGTTCAAAGAATGAGCGACGACTAGGGGGATTCAGCAGACGTATCCCAGTGAACGTTCCTCGAGATGATCGAAACAAAATAACACTGCGACCTTTCTCTAGTGAACACTGTTGACATAACTTGGGAAATACACGTGATTTTGCTGATAACCCAGACGACAGGAAACAGAGGTTGCTCATTAGCGTCATAAGAATCTAATTACACCAATAGGACCCTTCATGATTAAGTGGTATTGGCTTTGCTAGATTTTGAAGAACGATTTCAACGACACCAAAGCTAAACAGTAAATGAAATTAGTAAGTTTCACAAAATTCTTGTGTTTCTATGAAAATTCAAAACGTTTTCCATTCCACCTCTTTATTCAATGTGGATATATTGCTACGTCTATCTCAGAGCAAGAAAATACTTTAGAATGCACCTGCTACGCTAAACAATCTTAGGCTTCAAAACACCTACTCATTCAAATGCTGTTTCAAAATAATAAAATGTTTCAGCACTCACTCATTTCAATTAAAGGACAATACAAGTATTGAATCTCCTTCTAAAACAATAATAAAAATTAACCAAAACCAAAATGAACAAGATGCATCGTAACTAAGGAGCAGAGAACCGTAGTTAGACCGCAATAAAGAGACGCAACATAAATACAGTCCCCACTCCAAAGAAGATGCAAAATGAAAAAAACAAATTTAACAATGCAAGACACAAAAGTCTATAGGGAACCAAGCAAAAGACGTAAAAAAATCTTCAAAAAAAATCGTTAGCGTTTCTCTATACAACGAAAGGGACTGAACCCATAAAAGGAATTACTCAATGTTAATCGCTAAGAAGTATATGCAGAAAAAATTACAAATATAAAAAACTACGACCTAAAATTTGGTTTTTCTTGGTTTTGAAACATTTGCTTAATAGAAAGTCACGATAATTTCATAGAAAAATTGAATCAATTTAATTTAATTATTTTCCACATTGAAAGACTTCATTTAAACTAAATATCGTGTAGGCTTGAAAAATTATTGCAGTCTCGATTTAATTTAGATTTGCCAAAGTTAAGGTCAGATGAGGACACTGCAAGCGGTTATTGCAAATTTAGCTACAAAAGTTTAATTGTGCACTGATTCATGTTAATTTCTTTGGAGTCAAATGTATATGAAGTAACGGATTGCTTCTGCTTCTGATAATTATTTTTTGAAAAAATAAATTAAAAAGATTGTGAATAGGAGCAAAAATAAAAATCAAACTTTGTAGAAACATGAGAATTATTATTATTCAGTTTTTGTAGCCACTGTAAGTTCTTCGTTCCGTCTTTCTTGATATTTTTTGCTTTCTACCTGAATTCACCGTTAAATTGTCGGTTGATAATTTTGACACTTTGGGAGTTCTTGTCGTATTGTTTTTTATCATGTCAAAAGGAAAGGTTGTTTTAGCGTATTCGGGTGGTTTAGATACGTCTGTTATTTTAAAGTGGCTTCAAGAAGAAGGATACTCAGTGATATGCTTCATAGCAGATGTCGGTCAAGAAGAAGATTTCAACGTTGCCAAGGAGCGAGCGTTAAGTTTAGGAGCTGAAAGGGTATATGTAGAAGATCTGAAGCGTGTTTTTGTGACGGACTACATATTTCCTGCAATCAAAGCGAATGCTATTTATGAAAGTCGGTATCTATTGGGCACCTCGTTAGCTCGGCCGTGTATTGCAAAGCGACAGGTGGAGATTGCGGAGAAAGAAGGAGCCCTTTTTGTTGCTCATGGTGCTACTGGAAAGGGAAATGATCAAGTTCGTTTTGAATTAACCTATTATGCTTTGAATCCGTCGATCCAAGTCATTGCTCCTTGGAGGGATCCTCGCTTTTTTCAACGATTTAGTGGTCGCACTGATCTACTCAATTATGCTCGTCAGAAAGGCATCACCATGCCCTCTGGTGAGAAACCTCCGTATTCGATGGACGAGAACCTGATGCATATCAGTTATGAAAGCGGTGATTTGGAGGATCCTCGGACGCCTGGTAAAGAATCGATGTATAAGAAGACGGGACGTTGGGTGGATTGGGTATCGGAACCGGAAACCGTCCGCATTCATTTTCGTGATGGCACTCCGATAGCTGTGGAGAACAGGGAAACAGGTGAAAAGGAGGAAGATCCGTTGCAACTATTTTTGTACCTGAATCGAGTCGCATGTCGTCATGGTATAGGACGTGTGGATATTGTTGAGAATCGGTTTGTAGGTATCAAAAGTAGAGGCATTTATGAAACCCCCGGGGCTACCATCTTACGTTGTGCACATTTGGATATTGAAGGGATTGCAATGGATCGCGAAGTGTTACGGATGCGGGATATGTTATCTCCCAAGTTTTCAGAAATATTGTATTACGGGTTTTGGTTTTCACCAGAAATGGATTTCCTGTTGGCTGCGATGAACAAAGCCCAAGAGTTGGTGGATGGTTGGGTGGATGTATTGTGTTACAAAGGCAATTGTATGGCGATTGCCAGAGAGTCGCCGACATCGTTGTACAGCGATAAGTTGGCAAGTATGGAGGAAGTAGAGAGTTACAATCCGACGGATGCTGGAGGTTTTATCCGCATCAATGCGATAAGACTACGTGCACATCGAGAAATTCTGAAGAAAGTGGATCCAGAACGTTTAAAGAAGTACGATATCAAAGGAGTGACTTATTAATAGTGAGCGTCGACTGGAGAACAATAAAAAAGGAATGGAAATTGGTTTTTTTTGGTTTGTCATTTCCCCACCCACCCCCTTCCGAAAATAAAAAAAGAATAAGAGAGGATATGAGTGGTCGTTTGGAAATTTATGGGAATAAGAAAACGTTCAAGTAAGTTGCTCGTTACCACTGTATTCGATGGTTCTCCTTACTGTGTTTTTTTACGTTGTCTAGTTTTCCAGAAAAAGTGATATCCAATGTCTTGCGTTCACCCTATTTTCGGTCACTTTATGAGTTGAAAACGTTCAACCAAGTAGGTAAGAAGAAAAAGAACCGTTTCTCTAGATATACTGAGCTTCGTAAAGTGGACGAAATTTACAACCAAGTGTCCTATTTGGAGCCTTGGGTGGCAGGGAAAGGTGTAGGTACCCCTTCTTCAGCGTTTTGTTTGTTGTATAAATTGTTTACTTTGAAACTGTCGGTGAAACAGATTCGCGTGTTGTTGAGACATAAAGACTCGCCTTATATAAGGGCGTTGGGGTTTCTGTATGTAAGGTTTGGAGTAGACCCGAGAGAACTTTGGTCCTGGTTTGAACCTTACTTACAGGATGAGGAACCTGTTGTGTTGAAATACAACTCGCAACCGACTAGTATTGGAAAGTTTGTGAGAGAGTTGTTGTCCAAACCAAAGTTTTTTGACGTGGTGTTGCCAAGAATTCCGGTTATTGTACAGAGAGAAGTAGAGAAGCAGTTGAACGAGATGTTTCCGGAAGATTCGCAAACTTTAAAAAAAAGAAAAAGGGAAGATTTTCAACAGGCAAAGGAACCAATAGATAAGGAGACAAAGTCTAAGGAACTATCTGTTGGACGACGTTCGTTGGAGTCTGAACCGAGTGAAAGGAAACAACAAGTCAACAACCAAACGAAGAAAAGTCTCGAGTCCAGTTTTTATTTGGAAGACTTGAAAAAGCGATATGGTGATACGAGTGGTACACTTGAAACGCGATTGACAACACAAGAAGATAGTGAAACAAGTACCACACAACTACCAACCGCAGTTAAAAATTACTTGCAAACATATTGAATATCTAGTAAAATGTCGCAACTAGTTGCAAATGTTGGTTTTATCCAAAACCAAAACCTTCACCACCTTCACGTATGGCAGTCAACAGACGTTCCTTTAACTTTTCATAGCTATCATATTCTGGCAAGTCCAAATGATTAAAACAAGTATGACTCGAAGGTAATCGAAGAGAGTCTCCAGGTACTCGATGAATTTGTAATCTTTGTGGACCATCCATTCCTTGTAAAGCTCCGAAGCCTTCCAAAGGAACTTTACTTGTTCCAGTTATGAACATAATAAGTCTTGCATGGTCTTCTTTACTCATTTCCGATACAGCTTGCCAGAACCATTGTATTTGTGGACTAGATGCAGTATACCCTGAATATTCAATATTTGCTTTCAAGTCTGCAATGTCGATATCGGGTAAGCCACTCATCAACAATTCAAGTTCTATTTCATTAAACACTCGAATATCTTCCTGTGCAATCAGTTCATGAAATCCTTCCAAAAAGGAATTGATTTGATGTTGTATGGATCTCGTCATTCTCAGATCAGTCACCAGTTTCACATATTCCACTTTGTTTTCTTCAGTTACTGGGATGTATCTTCCATTGGGTATTAAGTCAACCACTTTTGTGGTGCCAAATTCGTCAATTTCAGCACTCATTGTGAGGTCCAGTAGTCCAGTAATATCATTTTCCAATATCCACTGTAATGATTTGTAGTAATCGGGATCCAATGCTTCGAGGTCATGATAGTTAGGTTTGATACCCAACATATGTTTATAAAATGAACGAGTAAAGTAAGCATCCAATATTTGACCATCAAATATTGCTTTTCCAATGATTCTTCCAACAAATTTGAAGAAACCCAAATGATCTTCGTTCACATAAGACAAAGGGTTGGGTTGAAAAGTGGAACTCTTTCCAGCCGACTTGATAAACAACGCATAATTGAGGTCGAATATCTTCCTCGCCAGAATAGTATACCATTCTCTTGTCACACCGCCTGCATCGATACCCTCTTCACCCACAAACTGAACGTGAAGTTGACCTCTCATTTCTTCCGGTGTTCGAAGCCTTAATTGATGATAACTATCTTCGAACACTTGTTCACGTCTCACATGAATACGAATGGAAGACCGATTGGAAGAATACTTCTTCTTCAACAGACTACGAAAGTAGGCTTTCTTATTATCAAAGTCAATAAACTGCGGAAATTGGAGCGCTGCTCGAAAGTTTCTTTCAAGTAACATGGGCTTCGTTCGAAGAATTCCATTGAATGATTCCTGATGTTGCTCCAGAAACTTCATCAATTCCACTTCTTCAGCTGAACGCTTCTTTCCATCATACAAATCTGCAGATGGAGTTGGCTCTCCTTTGTCTTCCTTAACATCATCATGTGCAATGAGAAAGGTTTCCATCACTGGCCAAATACGAGCTAAAGAAGGTTGCAAATTGTGACGTCCTGAACGGTTTTCTCTCAAAGTCTTTACAACTTCTAACAGATTGTTCTTCTGCTGTTTCGCTGCTAGCTTTGTTTGCGATCTTCCATCCGAAAAAGATGCTTCCAAATATTTGAGCATATCACTCAATGCATCCCACAATGGCTTCAATTCCCTCAGCAAATGTACTTTTGCTTCTTCAGCTCTCTTAGCTGTCTCCTTTTCCTCTTTAAGTTGACGGATTAGACTAGAAAAACTACGGACAATTCGAACGAGTTGTAGTTCCTCAGTGCTTCTAGAATCTGCAAACTCTTCCAAAATATCATCTATTTTCTTGTCATCTTCCATTCGCTTTTCTATGTTGTTTACTATTTGCCTCAACCGATTGGTAACCATTTTTCCCAAGTCACAAGTTGCTAATGACAGGGTATCCAATGCATTCATTTGATTGGTTTTGGACCACTTACATAATACTTCGATCAGAACAAAGACTCGATGAAACATCTTTTCTGTAAATGTGTCGGGAGGAAACAATTGTATTAACTGAGACATGACTTGTGGACTCACACAAAAGTCCAGACTTGATAAGTAATCTGTAACTGTGTCAGTCATCTTATCATTACTAGGATTGCTCTGTGACACATTGGTAGTTTCATGACTTGGTTGCTCCGATGTTCTACTTGGAGAGGATCGATCAGAGTCTTCCGAAGCAGAGTCATTTTCAGTCAAAGGGGTTTGTTCCACTTTCTTCGAACCCAACAAAAACGGAGCATGATAGATAACGGTATTCAGTAAAGATACCAAGTTTTGAGCTAAAGTGATATTTTCCTGAAAGAAAGGGCTGGTCAAAAGATTCACCAACGCTACAAAGACGGGTTGAGAAGAAGCTTCCTTTCCACAACATTGAAGAAAACAGGAAGCCATTCTATCATCTCTACTAACCAATCCCGTTAATAAGTCCAATACAATCTTTGTATAATACACCGGGTCCGACTGCATCGATTGTCGAATATCCGGAGCCAAATATTGTTCAGGATTCTCATTTCCATCTTGCACTATTAGAGAAGGCGACAAAATACACAACAGAATCTTTGAAAGTCTTTGACGAATATCTCGATGCGAACATGAGCTAACAATAACGTAAAATAGTTTTTGTTTCATTTCTGAGCTCGACCTTAAAAACAGATTGACCAATGCATATAGTGCATCCACAGAAAAAACAGGATATCCTTCTCTAGGATCCTCTACATTAGAATCACCTTTTGCAAGGGCAATTAATAAACCCTCTCGATGTTCTCCATAACGGTTCCTATTAGAAGATGAAGACTGTCTTGAACCAGAGATGCCACCGGACGTAAGTTCTTCTAAAGAAGACATATGTCTTCCACGACGAAAGGACCTTTCACGAATCATACGGGCTTCTGCAACCATCGAAGGTGGTAATGTAGAAAGGAAGGTCTCATCTGCAGTAGCAAGTATGTCTTCTCTAAGTGCAGGAGACAAAGTGGCTAAAAATGAAGCATTATCAAGATCGCTTCCATTGTAGTTTCCTTCCGCCGATGACTCTGCACCTAATTCTTGTTCTCTCTCTCTTCGGCGTCGATATTCTGCTTCTTGTTCCACTACTTCTCGTCGAATCTCGGGAGGCAATGCTGCCAGAAATTCTTCATTCAGTGAGGAGACATTTTCATCCATAGTTTGAGCTTCACTCGCTGTATTTCTAGTAGCCAACTGTGCAATATGTGAGGCTAAAATTTCTGCACGTTCATCTTCCGGAAGCGCTGCAAGAAAGGTTGGGTCAATGCCCGTATTCCTAATAGCTGCTTCAATAATGGCAGGATCTTCATTCGCAGGTGCATCAACCGTCAAACCACCTGGAAGCTGAGGTGTCGTAGATAATTCCCTTCGAGTCGATAGTTGAGAAGTGCCATCTTCTTCCAAACCTTGCGAGTGTTCTTCCCTTGTCTCAGTAACGACTCCTTCCATCTCATTGGGCCTATTTGGATCCGACAGAGAAGAAACCAAAGAGTTATAATTATTATCATCTGTCGAAAGAATAATATTTTCCCCTTCATTTGATTCTTCCATAGATCCAATATTCTCTTCCAAACCCTCCATTGCTGCACTATTTTCTTGATTATCAATTGCTGCTTCAGAATGAGAACCTTCTCCTTTCACATGCTCTGAAGACTTTTCTGCAGAAGAGGCATTTTCTTTTATACGAAAAAGCTCTCGAAGAATGGTAAACGCAGTCACACAGAAGGACTTGGTTAAGCCAACAGGTGCCACATCAACATCAGGCACATCCTCATTCACTCCGTTCCCAACCGAACTAGTGAACCACCTCGAACGAATCACGCTACCGACTTTTCGATCACTGTTTGTCGAATCTTTTCTATTTGCGCGATTGAGACCGAGGAAATTGACTGGGTCTGGAATTATTCTTCTAGGGTAAATACCGTCTCCATAACCACATGCGTTTAAAGAAAGATTGCTAAGAACTGTTTGCAATCTTCGGTTATTTCGTTCATCTGATAGGAAACCACCAAATATAGAAAATGAACTATCATCCCCCGTAATACTTCTTGAAGATAATATTTCCAATCTTTCCAAAGACGACAAACGATCAGAATGGGAATATTCCACATCTCTTCTCATCATATCCCGTTCAACTTGTTCAAAGCTTGCCATGGGATGTAGCGTATCATCGAATGAATTAGAAAGGCTCACGACACTAACACGACTTCTGTTTACGCCATTCAGAAGATCAGAAACTTCCGGACGACCGTTGGCCATGTTATA